>NC_046362.1:0-73626 GCF_011125445.2 Fundulus heteroclitus | reverse complement strand
CTCATGATATCCTCCCTGGGTCTGTTACTGCTGTTCTGTTACTTTTTTTATACTTGTGGATCAAAGTAGATAACAGATTCAACAAAGGCATTTGCTGTATCTGAGAAAATGTCTGCAATTGATTGGTTTTGTTGTTTCTGATTTAAAGATATGTGCTTTTGTTTAAAAAATTTCTTCTCATTGTCGTCTGCTTCATTTTTAATTCATGGCTTTCTGTATTAATAAATTGCTGTTTTAAGACATCTTCCCTTAAATAAAACTTGGCCAAAGAACAAAAGTGTCATTGCATCCTGCAGGTGACCTGCAAAGTGTTGGACTTTAACTTGGCTCTGTAGGTCTGCTGCTGAGTGGCGGACTGATGCCATCTCTTTACAGCAGCAGCTTTAAATGAAGGCACAGTTTAGTGTCTCTTAGGCTCCAAAGCAGTTGTGCACCAGTGCTCATTAAAAAGATTCCTGCCAGCACTGCTAAAACGATAGCAACTGTTAAATTGGACTTTTTGCAGATGTGCACAGATTAAGACATTTTCTGTCCAGCTGCACATGTCCCATCGGGCACAAGCGCTCTCCTTCGCCCAATCTTCTCGTTGAGGAAATGTGATCAATTGTGTTGAAAGTCCAGCTGACCTGATCCATGATTTACAATTGCGAAGATAGATTTTTGCTCCTTAAAGATCCAAAAAAGACTGATGGAAACTGGGGGAGAGAGGAGAAAAAAAGAAAGAAAAGTGTCCGTCTTCACAGAGAAGCGAGGAGAAAAGTGGACCTCTGCAGCTCCTCCTCTGCCACAAACATCTGAGGGCTTCACAGAACAGCTCCATTTATACTCCGATCAAGTTAGGACCTAAACATACTGCTTAGGTCACTTCCAAATGAAGTTGATTGCACTGGATTTTATTTCATAATAACGTGAGCTTAATAGAAATAAAGGCTATATAATTTATATACTATTTATTTAAAAAAAAATGGAAACGAGGTGTCATTTCCTTCCACTTCCGAATTATTATTTTGTGTTGATCTTCTACTCTAGATGCTAAAGGTTTGTGTTAAAAGGGGAAAGCTTTCAGGGCCATAAATTTCACCGTTTATAAGATGCTCAGAAACAGCTGAATTTCTGTCTACCTACATCTCAAAAAATGTGTTATTTGAGAAAACCCACTGGACCAGAACCAACAGATGCCATGATACCCCAAACCATGACAAACACACTGGACTTCAAGAAACATGAATTCTGGGCTCTTCCTCCAGACTCTGGGACCTTGATTTTCAAATCAAATGCAGAATTTTCTTTCATCTCAAAACAGGACTTTGGACCGTTGAGGAACAGCCTGGTTCCTTTTCTCCTCAGTCCAGTTGAGATGCTTCTGACTTCTCTGGTTCCAGAGTGGCTTGACATGAGGAATGCGACATTTGTAGTTTCATGCGTAGGATTTGTCTGTGCGTAGTAACTTAAGACACAAACTCCAACCTCAGTCCCCTCCTTGTGAAGTGTGCCGATGATGGTGTTTAGTCTGTAAGGAAGGAGGTAGAAAAAGTAACCTGGGTGCACCCTCCTGCAGTTAGTTTTGCCTAGGAACCCTGGGACATCCCTCACCGACACTAAGAACCCTTAAGGTATCCCACAATCCTTTGCATTGCATGACGTATATGAACAGCCCTTTTATGGAAATCAACGAAAATGTCCGGAGAGAAGAGAGAGTGCGCTCTTTGTCATTAATTTCTGTAGAGCTGTAGGTCCTGATTTGACTCACATCATCCATGTGCATTTCCATCACGTAATGACGTCGGAGTTAAAGGCTGTATGAAATCAGCACAGTGGTCCAAAGGTCATTTCCTCCCGACGATAGAGTTCTAACTGTTGACCCCGTGAAAGGTCAAGGAACAGGAGCTGGAAACTGTTATTAAGGGTATTCGGACGGAGCCAAGTTCTTCAGCGTTCTGCTAAAGACCTGATTATTCGACATAGGTGTGTTGGACCTGGTACGCATGAAAGTTGCAGGACACCAGTAACCTTATTCTTGGCAAATGGATGTGGTTCAGGCGAGCTCCACACATGCATCTGGAATTGTTACCATTGGAAGAGATTTCAATATCACATAAAATGGATGAGCCAATCAGGATCCCCGGGCAGGATTTTTGTAGATGTGATGTATCAGACGAGCGATTGTTTGGATCCAGACAACAATGGCGGCTCGCAGAGCGGACGCAAGCAGTAACATGGATGCTGCTATTTCATCAGTGTTGTCCAATCTACCAAATATTAATTCTTTAAAAGAACACCAGAGAACAGCTTTGAAGGCTTTTGTTAGTGGAAACGATGGTTTCAATTTCAATGTGAGTGGTTGAAGTAGCACGTCAGTAAAGATGACGGACAAGTGGTTTATCAAATCATATACAAGAATTTTTGATAAGGCCCCTCCTCCTGAAATACATCTCCAGTGGAGCAATCCCAGATGGATGTGAGGAACCATGTGGAGCTTGGCAGAACTATAACCTGACTGTTGGCAGAGAGGTTTAAAAGCTCAGGAAACCTTTGCAGGTGTTGTGAGTTGATCAGCTTGTGAGGGTGTGACACCATGAGTTTCCAAAACTGAACTTTTTCACAGTATTCAAATTTTCTGAGACACTGAAGTTTGGTTTTTCATTATCTTTAAGTCATAATTATCAAAATAACAAGAAGGAAATGCTTGGAATAGATTGCTGTATGTGTAATGATTCCATATAAAATATGAGTCTCACTTTCTGAGAGGACTGTCTAAAACTATTACTCTTTTATGGAATTTGTGGAGCTCTACCTGTATACAGATGGCATTATGTAAAAGGCCATTAGGGTTGTTCCAGTAAGGTCCAGTCAACGTGCTGGGAGCATTTTAAGACTCCTGTACCACCTTCTGTAGAGGTCTTGGAGCAGCTGCTCTGTCAGAACTCCTCACCTCATGTCCAAGGCAGATCCCAGCCCTTGTGCATTTCTGAACTTAGTTTACTCACAATACAGTGGTCCTGAGAAGTTAGTAGCAGAATTATCTTCTTGTGATTTAAAGACATGATTGGTTTAGCAGATCATTGGAAAAAAAGTAGCAATGCACAGCGGAGTTCTACCTCTTTGAACTTAAAACCACTCCTTCTAGACTACGCTTTAACTTTAGTGTTTTTATTTCTTTCAGTCGTGGCAGATGACCGTTCCTACTGAGCCCGGTTCTGCTGGAGGTTTTCCTTCCCGTTAATGGGGAGTTTTTCTTTCTACTGTCGCTTCATGCTTGCTCAGTATGAGGGATTGCTGCAAAGCCATGGACAATGCAGACGATTCTCCCTGTGGCTCTACGCTTCTTCAGGAGTGAATGCTGCTTGTCAAGACCTTGATGCAATCAACTGGTTCCCTTATATAGGAACTTTTTTTGACCAATCTGTATAATCTGATTGATTTTGTAAAGTGCCTTGAGATGACATGTTTCATGAATTGGTGCTATCTAAATAAAATTGAATTGAAAATTGAATTGAATTTCTAAAAAAATATTTTTCTACATGCCTATTGTCAGTGCCCCCTGGGCATATGTGAACCCACATTATACAGACTGGATCAGATTATACAAAAGTTAGACCAATGTTAACCTAACAGTCATGTTTTTAGAGTACCCTCACTCAGGGTACTCTAAAAACATGACTGTTAGGTTAACAGTCATTAACCTAATGACATCACATTATACAGATTATACAATCTGTATAATGTGATTGAATTTGACTTTGGAAAGTGCCTTGAGATGACATGTATCACGAACTGGAGCTATGTCAATAAAATTTAATTTAATTTAATTACATTGCCCTTAGGTTTTAGTATGTGTGCATAGCTGTTTGTCCTGTGTGTCTCTGTGTTGCCCTGTGATGGACTCGTGCCCAATAACAGCTGTGGATAGGTACCCTGCCCACCCCTGCATATATAAAAGGTGATTAGAAGATGGATGGATGTTTACAGGATTTACTTTCCCTAACAACACCTTGGATGTTAAAAGTGAACACACTCCTGATAGAATGTAAGCTTGTATGTGATAAAAAAATATGACAATAAAAGTTTTGTTTTTTTATTTCCCTTTTTAATGTGATAATTCAGTTTGAAAGGCATCTGGGCCTGCTCCCTTGTTCAGTTGCCTTTCCTTTAAGCACATAGGATTACAATGTCCTGACTCAGACCAGCATAAAGAGCCGTATCAGCATAAGGGGGCATGTACCATGTCCCAACATTCTGAGAAATAAATGGATTTATCAAGGCAAAAATGTAGAGAAAAGAAACAAGCTGCAACAACCTGAGTACATGTGCATACCCTTGATCTACTACTTTATTGAAACACCCTGGGATGCCGTTTCAGAATTTATTCTTTTGTCCCGCTAACATCCAACATGTTGAGTTTGTTCTGGCAAAGCAATTCCATTGTTGATCAAGGTGAATGCTTGTCTTCACTGAATGACAAAATCCCTGATCACTTTCAGCTTTTGGGCACCTGGAGGTTTGGGGTCAACACTGTTGTTTGGAACTGTTCCATTTCATTCACCTTGACAAAAACCTTGTTCCATCTGTAGAAACACAAGTCCAGATCATGGTGCAACTGCCGCCACCTTTTACTCTGGACATTAGTTTGGTTTCATGAGACAACGGAACATTCTTCTACAACTTTTTACTACATTTTAGCCAAGCCTGGATGTTTGAAGAAATCTTTTGCAACCTGCAGCCCTGCTCCTTACACTAGACGTATGAAAAATACTGGGGATAACAGTAAAACAGAAAACCTGCATTTTGCAAAAAGATAAAAAAATTATCATACCCCACTTTTTAAAACCCCAAAAACAAGACATTCGGAAGAGGTGTGTATACATTTAAGGTTTCACTAAATCTTTAATTTAAATAATGTTTTGGTTTCTCCACTGTGATGTATCTGAATTACATGAGCATACAGCAGGAATGACTTGTGTTTAAGGAAAGGAGCTGAAACTAGAGGAAGGCAGATCATAGATGGAAGGCATTTAGAAGGCACCACTGCGGCCAAAGCCTCTGCAACTAGAACTCAAACTGCCAAGACTCATCAGCAGCACATTTAGTGTTTCATCATATTCAGGCACAATAACCAGCCCTCTGCTGCCACCCTCAGGATTGATGCAGGAACAGCAGGCTGCTCACCGAATCATAATGAAGAAAAGCAGATGTGTTAATGCTTTAGAAATAAGAGTGCATTAATATATATGCAGCGCTAGTTAAAAGATTTACTATAGTATACTTGGTACAAAAACACCTGCCATGCCCAGATCAGCGCCTAATCACTAAAGTCTGGCCAGAATGTGTTTTACATTGGTTAATTATTACCAGTTTATTGGAACAAGGTACATTTTGAAACCATTATGACTGACTGAGGCAGAACCAGGAAACTGTTAACACATTCCCTGCCTTCTCTGAGGCCACGTGGTTCTAAATCTTAACAGCAAGGTTTGTGCACAGCTACTTAATCCCTTCAGGTTCACTAGTCCACAGTTAATACAATTTAGTTAGTTGTATTCAGTTAACCAGGCTCACAGAACAGCAAAGTGTGGAAGAGGACTTTAACAGCAGGCTAATAGAGCAGTGAAACATCTTAAATATGACCTTATTCTTGTTTTTTTATCTGATAGATGAAACGTTGGATTCGAGCACCGCCTTTATTGTCTGCACATCAAAGAAACAATGCTAAATCCTTATCAGTTGTTGGTTTATCAGTACACAATGTTCTGGTTGTGTATGGATGGATAGCAGTCAAGGCAAATACTTGTGTTTTTCTTTTAATGGTTAGATGCCGTCATGTCTTCACTTCTCATCTGTGGGACCGCAGGAGCCTGCTTCCACTTGAATCAAACATGTCTATTAGGTTTGTAATATAGTTTAAAATATATTACAAGAGTTGGAGTTTCCAGCGTCTCTGTAATGTTTTTCTAAACAACTTGTTGGAGTTTTAAACTTTTGGCTGCTCTCAAACAAATGAAGACATCAGAAATAAGTGCTCTGGACTCTTAAGAACTCTGTCCAGTGCTCTGGACTCTAGAGATGATTTGTATTTATTTTAAGGCACACCACAAAGATCTGATTTAATCTACATCATCATCAGAAACAAGAATAGAAACAATATTTGCATTTAAATGTGTGTATGTTTGTTGGTTGGAGCACTGGTGGGTGTTAGCACCACCCAAATATGCACTCTTGAACTGGGCCGAAGAAGACCAGCATCAGGTTTCATCAGATGCTGGAGGACAAGGCGGCTGGAGGAGGAACGGCCAGAGACAGACTTCCTCCGTCTTCCATCTCCTCTATTCCTTCTTCTTGTAGTCCTCCAGGTGAGCCAGGATCCAGCCAGAAGGAACCAGGATGGCAACAAAAAAGGCTCCCATAGCTATTGCCTGCTCCTGCGGGAGGACACAGCCACAGCATTGCTTTAACATCACACTAACGGATAAAAGGAACAAGGTGGAAAAAGACTGAGGACAAATCACTGCAGCATTTTGAGACTGTAGACACACCAACATCACATTAAAAACTATCTCATATTATATCAGAAGTAGCCGAGCTTTCTGCTGACTGGCTGTAAGCTGCTTCGGCAGATCTGGTGGTTTTGTCATTATACAGTTTCACTTCAGTTGGAAATATCTGCCATAATAAATATAAACACACTGCTTGGAAAGAGCGAATAACTAAAGTTGTGCGTTTTGAGCCAAGCATGTCCGGTAGGTCTGCTACTGCCACCTGTTCAGCGGGCCGGTTCCACTGGAACATGAGAAAAAGTTCCACAGACTCAGACTCGCTAAAGAACGCGAAGGTTCTTCAGCTCGGTCCATATGCCGAGAGGCGCTCAGTGGCGCAGTGTAGGCTACGTGATGGATTTAGGCGGAACAATGGCGAGATACTGACGCACTTCATAAAACTGCTAAATATAGATGTTTTAAGTCAGGTTAGAATAAGCCGTAGTTCTGGGAATAGGGATAATAACTCGATATTCTAGGTTTATTATGATATAAAAAAAATTCTGAGGAGGAAAAAAAGAAGGAATTGGAAAGTTTGACGCAGTTTGGTAAAGCCCTTAAGGCGACATTGACCATCCCATGACGCAGACGCCTTTTATATAGACTAAGTGCCAGAGACAACAACCACCTGTGGGGACGATGCGGGCCCCATGGAGCAGTGTTACGGTCAGACGGACCGGTTCTAAACTTACCGCGGCAGTGATGTTCTCTTTGGCCGGTTTGGTCATAAGATTGGCCACGGGAACGGCTCGGCTCCTCAGAGCGTTCCTAAAGAGACCGGAGACGGCGGGCAGAGGCATGACAGCGGCGGCGTGGCTGAGATGGGACAGCTACAGTAACAGATACTGACACCCGTAGCCTGATGCCTTTACTTTATATCCGCGTGCGACATAGAAAGTGTGAGCGCGCGCCTCCGTCTGCGTACGTGCAGGACCCCCCGCGCTGCAACGCTGGAATGTAATTGGCTGAGTCACCTTCATACGGAGGCTGCTTGTGACGCGTCCAAATTTCAGGCTGGCAGGCTGCAGGAGCTGCAACAATTAATACGACTTCAGGTCGCTTCTGCTGCAAGACACAAACAGTGTCTTGACCATCCCAATGATAAGGGGTTCAAATAAAAAGACACTGCGTTTCAATTGTTTTAAGTCATTAAGAGCAGGTGGAATGATAATGTGTTATATAGAAACTTCGACAGCGAGCAGAGTTGCGAATCGTAAGCAGTTCATGTGTAAACCTGTTTCCTCTTAGTTTCATCCCTTCTATTGAAAATTACCGCAAAACATGTTGTCACCGTAGGCAGCTGGTAATAAATTGGGAGTAGGACAGGTGGACGGGGGATTAGTGGACGGAGCGCACGCGTTAGAGTAGGGGTGTCTCAGTTTTTGGTCACGTGGGCTAAAATTGTCAAGTCCAAAGTACTCTAGTATGGAGGACCAAGTCTTCCATATTTAAAAATAAATACATAAATAAATAAATGCTCAATAAATAAATATGCATACAATTATGTGCCACCAAAAATACAATAAACAAATAAATGTAGGTAGAAATTAAATTATACAGTGAGACATAAATGTATAGGCCTATATCTCTTTTAATTACCTACTTTATTTATTAATTACTTTTTTTAAGTATTTATTTATGTGCAGGGTATAATATTTTTGTCTGTTTTATTCTTTCTTTGTATTTTTTTTGCCCTATTTATTTCTCCGATGCTATTTATTTCTGCCTGTCCTTTTTACATTTCTGTCTGTCCTTTTTACATTTCTGTTTGTAGTTTTTACATTTCTGCCTGTCCTTTTTACATTTCTGTATGCATTTCTGCCTCATTATGCAAATGAGTAGGGGCTGTGTCTTAAGGGCTCAACTTCTGCCCATTGGTTGGTTAGCATTTTACTACATTGGTCAAATCTACATGGCTTTTCCCTGCACTAAAGCATTGTTTAGTAATGTCAAACTCAGCAGGCAGACGTTCCGTGTCTGACCTCTTAAGGGAAGCTGCTAATAGACTGGAAGAATTAGAACGCTGTACGTTTGGGATCTGAAATGTTTTTCTGTGGTTTCAGATTCGGCTTTCCAGATCAATAACTCATCGGTGGATGATTTATTCTACAAAACAGATACCTCTCCGCAACCACAGCAAGGCAGACAGTGAGCTACAACCGCAGTTTCCTCAAAACGAGTCTCCCACCGCGCTGGGAGAATTACATTGGACTCTATGCAAAGCTTGCTCGTCTGCCAATACTTAGGGACCATCTGCAAGTTGCAACACCAGAAAATAATCATAGAGAAATATTCAACGGCGTCACCAAGGAGAGGTTGTGGATTATCAAATTAATTTTCATGGAAAACACAAAATTGTTTGGGTGACCCCAAACTTTTGAAGGGTAGTATATATATATATATATATATATATATATATATATATATATACATACATACATACATACATACACACACATTTGTGTGTGTAAATGTGCAACAATGTTTACACAATGTGTAAATTTGAAGCATAAATAATTTATAGATGACAAGCAAAAAAACACTCTAATCTGTGATAGGAGAGGAGCGTGTACTGTGTTACTATACAACTGAACAGGTATCTTGTCTGTTGTATTTTAACAGATCCAGTGTGACAACTGTGACAGATGGTACCATGCCCTGTGGCTTGACATGAAGAGCGCAGAACATGAAAATGCAAAAAAAGGCAGCTGAAACTGTCCATTGTGCAACTAATATGCAAACTTTGTACTCGGTTAAACAATGTTCAAAGTAAACACGTTACAGTTATATGTTGTCAATAACACTTAATAATTTTGTACTTTGTTTTAACAACATCAAGGCTGTGCCTCATCTTGCTAATGTAGTAGAACAATTTCACACAGATTTGGAGTCAGTGGGTCACATGACTTGGAAGCTATTGAAGAAAAATCACATTCATTTATAATAAAAAATCTTTAAAAATATACAAAGACTTAAATAGAATAAAATGAGTGTGCCCTACAGATTTTATCTATTGGCATAATTTCATAATAGTTGTGTCTTAGCTGGTCACAAGATAAGAAATTTGTTGATTTTTATTTCTCAAGAGTGCTTGGTTTAAAAGTTTTTTGACGGTCCCTAACTGCACCACCGCGTGTAGGAGGAGGGAGCAGCTGAGAGACGCTGGCCGAAACCGGAGTCCCTCAACAGGCTCAACCGTGAGCTACATCCCGCTGACTCCACAGAGCTTGAATGTCCAATATCCAACTTCAAACCAACTTCAAACCAACTTCAAACCAACCCGCGGTCCGGTGGGCGGACCGCGGGTCACTCTTGTCTGCTCAACGTCGGACTTTTTCTTAAATTACGCACTAACTCTGTAAACAGGCCACATAGGGAAGCTTAAAAATATAATGTTCTTGCTTCAAACGATCTGAAAACGTACTTTTGAAGAACAGCAGCAGAAAAGGGAATGTTTAACTTACCACTGTGTTATCTGTTACGCTGTCTCGAATCAAGCTGCGGTCGCGGTGCATTCTGGGAAAGCGGTCAGTCTGAAGAACGCACAAGTCTGCTCTGATGCAGACTCGATAAAGAGGGAAGTTGAACCCTTAAGACACAGCCCCTCCTCATCTGCATAATGAGGCAGAAATGCATACAGAAATGTAAAAACGAGAGACAGAAATGTAAAAACGACAAACAGAAATGTAAAAAGGACAGACATAAATGTAAAAAGGACAGGCAGAAATAAATAGCATCGGAGAAATAAATAGGGCAAAAAATACAAAAAAAAGAATAAAACAGACAAAAATATTATAACATGCACATAAATAAATACTTAAAAAAATAAGTAATTAATAAATAAAGTAGCTAATTAAAATAGATATTGTCATGGTTATGTAATGAGACTCAGAAAGAGGGCAACCACGGAGACAGGTATACGGTTTAGAAAGTTTATTGGAAAGACAGGGTGTTGGCTCAGGAATGGTTCTGACTGGTCTGTCCATCGGGGTTCCACTGGAGAGAGAGTGAGAAGACTGGTGGACAGACGCAGGAGCAGATATGTCCGAAAGTCAGAGGAGAACTCACTGGGTTCCAGGCTGAGTTCCAGGCCGGAAAGGGTGATGTCCTGGATCCGGGAGGAGGTGCGTGTCTGGTGAACTCTCTCAAGGTTCTGCGGTGTTGGAGGGTGGACAGGCAGGTGAGCACAGCAGGAGGACCAAGGCAGGAGCAGCACCTGAGACCTTGTCGTAGATTCATGGAGAGCTGACTCGGAAATGCAGCGGCTCGGAAGTCCTGGGTTCTTGATAGCTGCAAGGAGATAAATCAGGGTTAGACTAGACTTGGATGAAACATTCGGAAAAGGTTCTAGGTTGGTCATGACGCCCTCCTGCTTGAACGCTGCTCCTTATGAAGAGCAGCAATCAGTGGTGAATGGGAAACACCTGCCCGTCACACCCTGCAGAGGAAGAGAGAGCCCAGCCCGCACTCAGCCTACAGAGTGTGACAGCTATATACATTTATGCCTCACTGTATAATTTAATTTCTACCTACATTTATTTATTTATTGTATTTTTGTGTGGCACATAATTGTATGCATATTTATTTATTGAGCATTTATTTATTTCTGTATTTATTTTTAAATATAGAAGACTTGGTCCTCCATACTCTAGGGCCAACAAATATAGTAAAAAAAAACTTTAATCTGTCATGTTTTTCAAGTGTTTAGCCCACATGCAGATACAAACGGAAGACAAGCATACTTTTAAGATGTTTATTTGAGAGTACAGACTACAGGGGATCGACAAGCTGGAGGATCAGTCGAGGTCTGAATGTCAGGGCTGAAGTTACTGCGAAAGAAAGAGGAAATTATTACAAGTGATCGAACCAGGGAAAGTCTACCAGAAGCTGTGCTGCTTACCATTTAGTCGAGCTAACCTGACCGGGGAAGTAATGACAGGGAAACTCTGTGACCGAAGCTCTCAGTGGATGAACGGTGGCTAGTAGCTGGAGGGCGGACAGATGGTAAGCTGGCGAGGGATCCGGAGCGCGCGGCAGCAGACAGGAGGAACAGATGGATGACCAAAGTGAGTGCACCAATAGAAACCAGGGAAAGGATCTCAAGCCCGACTGGGTAATATCCAGGGAGTATGAGTGGAGTGCCAGAGCAATATCTGAGCGTCAGGGATTCTTGAGGTGCTGGTTCTTCGAGCGAGATTTCGAGACGGGTGAATAATCCAAGACATTAACTAGAGACAAACAGGAGACTCAACATTAGTCAAAGTTCAGAGTGTGAAAAAGGACTCACAAGCTCACTGTCCACAGCAGGCTTGATTTGGGAGACGTGGAAAGTAGGGTGTACTCGATAGTGAGAAGGCAGACGCAGACGGACGGAGGTTGGGCTGATGACAGACTAGATTTTGTAGGGTCCAGCCTGGGGACAAGTTTCTTGGCGGATGGGTTGGTTAGAATGGATAATAACCAGACCTTCTGACCGGGGCGATACTGGGGGGCAGGTCTACGGCGCTGGTCGGCGAACCTCTTGTTCTGCTCAGCGGTGCGTGAGAGAGCAGTGATGGTTGATTTCCAGATGTCTTGGCAGCGAGTGATGTATTGATTGACTGATGCAAAGGGAATCTTGAGTTCATCGGTGGGCAGGAGAGGTGGCTCGTATCCCAAGGCTCGAATGGTGAGTGTCCAGTAGAAGATGAGATATGGGAATTGAGAGCATATTCAACCCAAGGTAAAAACTTGTTCCAGTTGGTAAGTGAGGCAGCGAAGGGTAGTCTCTAGTTGCTGTTCATCCTTTCTGTTTGGCCGTTGGTCTAGGGGTGATATCCGGAGGTGAGAGTGTAACAGGCACCGAGAGCAGAACAGAAGTGTCGCCAGACATGTGACACAAACTGGGGGCCCCGGTCAGAAAGGATGTCGACTGGGATGCCATGGAGTCTGAATACATGTTTAATCAGGAGTTGGGCAGTCTGAAGGGTGTTGGGCAGTTTTTGAATGGGGATGAGATGGCACAATTTAGAAAAACGATCATTCCTTGGGACATAGGGAGTCTGTTAACGAAGTCTAGGGCGATGTGAGACCATGGGCGCTTGGGAATAGGAAGTGGCTGGAGAAGACCTGAGGGGGGTTGATTAGAGGGCTTGTTTTGAGCACAAATAGGGCAGGCTTGAACATATTCTTAGACGTCATTAGTCCAGGACGGGCACCAAAACCTTCAGGACACCTGAGACTGAGTCCGATAAATTCCAGGATGGGCGGAGTATTTGGAGTCGTGGCTCCAGCGAAGCACATCGGGGCGCACAGATTTGGGTACATACTTCAGTCCAGGCGGGCCAGTTCCAGGATCCGGGTCAAGCTTCAGCTCCTGGTTAATGCGATCTTCCAACTCCCAATGCAACACCCCACGGTGCACGAAGGAGGAAGAATAGTGGCTGGTTGTCTTTCGTGTTCTTGGAGTGTGAATTGACGTGACAAGGCGTCTGGTTTAATGTTCCTCGAGCCTGGGCGATAGGTTATGGTGAGGTTAAATTTGGAGAAAAACAATGACCAGCGGGCTTGACGAGGATTTAAACGCCGGGCGGACTGCAAATAGGCGAGGTTCTTATGAACGGTCGAGATGATTATGGGCTGCTCGGATCCCTCTAACCAGTGTCGCCACTCCTCCAATGCTAACTTAATAGCCAACAGTTCTCTGTCTCCCACGTCATAATTACGTTCGGCTGGAGACAGCCGACGAGAGAAAAAAGCACATGGGTGTAATTTACCGTCAGACTCAGACTGCTGGGACAAGACCACCCCAACCCCGGTATCAGATGCGTTGATCTCGCGGGTAATTTGTTTAACTGGATCGGGATGAATAAGTATGGGTGTCACGTTTTTGTGATAAACCCGAACACAACCACACAGAGTTTTGTTTTGTGAGTTTATTGAAGATGATGAATTGTAGAAGATGAAGACCAGAGTTCAGACCAGGCGGAAGCAGGAGGCTGTTAGTGGCTGGGGCTGTCAAGCTGGACGGAGCCAGAGCATGGAGGCAGCAGGACCAGCAACATGGCAGAATGGAGACTTGAGAACCAGAACTTGACAGCAGCACAGCAGAGTGGAGACTTGGAACCAGAACTTGACAACAGAGTCTCTTAGAAAAAACAAAAAACGACCCACCCAGGGTGGGTGGAAGGAGGCACTGGATGGTGGGCAATAGTTGTGGGAGAGGATTTAACCTTAAAAAACAGACAGACGAGACCAGACACCACAGCTTCTCCTCAGTGACCAGCAGGGGGATTCGTTTATTCTGGACTTACAATCATCTTCATTTCACAGCAGTCCCAACAATCCCAACAACATGGGGTAACTTTCAGCCTTTATAGGGATACAGTATGACGTAAATGGGAACATGATATCTTACTGTGTACAGGCGCTGCTCTGGACCAAAAGCCCTCCCTTCCTAGTTGGAGGGGTGTGTGTGTGAAATGGTGTGTGTGCTGCTCTTCCATTTCTAGGAAGTCTTATAAACAGATCTTTGGAAAAAGATAGTAGGAGCCAAGAGTAGTTTAACTAAAGTTCCTTTGGCCTTACTTGTTGTGATTCAGTGAAACATTCTAGAACTAATCATTCTTTGGGCAGTGATTGCAGTTATTACGACAAACAGGGTTCCACCTTGACAATATTAAAAGATGAAATCCACCATATAGTCCAAAAAACAAAAGAAACAAAAACACAAATCTACCCCAACAGGGCGAGCAAAGGAAGGCATGGGAGGGAAAGGTTGGGCAGGAACTGGGTCTTTGGCTGCAGGCTGGGCTGGAACTGGGTCTTTGGCTGCAGGCTGGGCAGGAAACAGGTCCTCGCTATCCCCGTAAAATAAATCCCATAACTGGTTCTCATGGGTCCGGGGTGCAATAGATGGACTCTCCCGAATAGCGGCAGCAACTGTATCCGGCTGACCCGCCAGGGGAAGAGAGGTGACGTCAGCTCCAGTTGGCGCGTCAGCAGTGGCAGCGTCTGGCTGGGCATGGAGGGAGGTCCTGTGCCGGCGGACTCGGCTTCTGCGCTGGGGGGACCGGGCGGCGGGGTTGAGGTTTCCGCCAACGATGACGCAAAGGAAGATGCGGCAGAGACAGCAGCGGCAGAAGCCGTAACAGCAAAAGGAGCTGAGGCTGGAGCTATGGCGGGCTTAGTAGCAGCAGCGGTCGGATCAGCAGGTGCAGCAGGAGCAACTGACGTGGAGGAGACAGATGCAGCAGCGCCGGAAGCAGCAGCTAAAAGCTTAACCCGAGGAGCCAGCTGAGTGTCGTGGAGGTAGTGATAGAGACAACGGGGAACAGCAACAGAGGAAACAGCAGAAGCAGCAGCAGGAGGACTCTTGACGACGGAGTCAGCAGCTATGGGGTCGACAGGTGCTGCGGACAAGGCGGAAAGGCAGATGGACGGTGGTCTGGGTGGAGATGTGTCGGGAGATTGAGAGACCCCTGCCCAAAAGTCCCAATCAACCTCCATCAAGAGACCGGCTATTGCGAGGTTTCCCGGAAACTTCTGCGCCAAGTCCGAGACCTGCTCCTCCCAGACGCCTCGCAACAGGACAGCTGCTTCGATTCAGTGGTACAGTGGGCTTAAGACAGCAAGCGTGGCCAGATTATTTCTCAGTCCCTTGCGTAGGCACTCCACTGCGCAGCTTATGCCGTGCGAATCAGGACCCATCTGCCTTGTTCAGAATCAGGACCCATCTGCCTTGTTCAGATTGTGGCAACTCTTAACAAAATGGCCCTCACCTCCACAATAAAGGCACTGTTTACCCGAATAGCGTTGTTGTCGCTCCTCGTTGGTCAAATGGACACGACCAATCTGCATGGGTTCTGGAGGTGAAGGAGGTGGGGCTAATGGATGCTGGGAGTCGGACCCCTGAACTGATGAACTGATTGACCGTAAGGGTCTCTCGGTGGTGGTACGCCCTTGGTTACGACTGCGTAACTGGGTATCCAATCGAATAGCCAAGGCAACCAGGCTCTCAAAAGTGCTGGGTTCTTCGAGTCGGGCCAATTCGTCCTTAAGGCTTTCATCTAACGCCTGAAAAAAGACTGCCTTTAATGGCTTAGACTCCCAACCCGCGGCTGCGGCGAATGTACGAAACTCCACGGAGAAATCAGAAACACGCCGTCCCCGCTGCTTTAAAGAGAGCAGAGAACGCGATAACTGGACCGGGTCTAGCTCGGCAGAGAAAACCGTTTTAAACTCGGTGACGAATTCAATAAAAGTACACCCGAACGTCTGACAGTCCGAGAACTGGGCTTTAACCCATCGCAGAGCTCTACATGTCAAGAGCCGAAGGATGAATGAAATCTTAGACTGGTCAGTGGAAAATGTACCTGGGGAACGGTTGAACACGAGATTACATTGAAAAAGGAAACCCCCGCAGTCGCTGCTCTTCCCTGAGAACTTCTCAGGACCGTGAGAAGAACTCTCAGAGAGAGGGGTTTGATCGGTGTTTTCAACAGCTGATGCTGCAGGGGGAGGAGTCTCAGGTGCCTGAGCAACAGGCTGAGCGGACGCTGAAGAGCACGCAGCCATCAGCTGACTAAGCTGAGCGGTGATTTGTTGAAGCTGTTCTTGTGTAGAATTTAGCGCTAAACCTAACCCGTTTAGTTGTTCTTGCTGCACGGCTAACTGCCGACCGATTGTCTCTGCTAGGCTTTGCTGGCCAGAGCCTTCTACTGTCATGGTTTTTATATGTTTTGCCCACATGCAGACACAATACGGAAGACAGAGTGCAGTTTAAAGGTGTTTATTAAATGGTTTAGGTACAAGGATCGCACAGGTGTGGAGATCCGTCGAGGTCTGAACGTCAATGCCGGAGGGAAGAGGAGGAGAGTGTTTACGAAAGACTAAACCAGATAGAAATTCCCAGAAGCCGAGCCGCTTACCATTTAGTTGAGCGAACCTAACCGGGGAGGGGAAGGTGAGGGAAACTCTGAGGCCGAGTGCTCACGAGGATAGCCGGTGGTTAGCAGCTGGAGGGCGGACTGATGGCAAGGCGGCAAGGGATACGCAGCGAGCCACGACAGACAGGGGAGACAGACGGTTTGACCAGAGATCAGAGGGAACCAGCAGAATCCAGGGAAGGGAACCTCGAGCCCAGCTGGGTAACATCCAGAGAGTACGAGGGGAAATGCCAGAGCAACATCTGAGCTTCGGGGATTCTTGGAAGCTGGTTCGTCGAGCGAGACGTCAAGGCGGGTGAGTTATCCAAACACTAAACTACAAGGAAGGCAGGAGATCCTAAATTAGTCAGGTTCCAAAGATACGAAACACTCACAAGTTCAGGTTTGCAGGATCAGGTCAGAGGCCACGTCGTACCATGACTGGATAAGGCTCTGGCGTGTTCCATCCGTATGTGCCTTCCTTAAGGGGCGACGTGGCACAGAGGTTAGGGAGTTCGTCTTGCAATTGGCAGGTCATCGGTATGATCCCTTGCACTGACTGTCTCTGTCGTTGTGTCCTTGGGCAAGACACTTCACCCACATTGCCTGCTGCCGGTGGTCAGAGGGCCCAGTGGCGCCGGTGCATGGCAGCCTCGCCTCTGTCAGTCTGCCCCAGGGCAGCTGTAGCTACTAACATAGCTCACCACCGTCAGGGTGTGAATGTGTGTGTGAATGGGTGAATGACTAAACTGTGGTGTGTAGCGCTTTGGAGGTCGTCAAGACTAGTTAAAGCGCTATACAAGTACATTTACCATTTACGATTTAAGACACCAGTAAACAGTGCTCCAAACGAGCCGCAGTCGTGGGCCATGCCCCCTCAGCAAACTAGAACCACCTGTGAAGCAGAGTTAGAGCACCGGCCAAACAGAGAACCATGACAGAAATATTGGCAAGAACTTTTAGTAAAATTCACATAATATTATAAGAGGAAGAAAATGAAGAGAAAATACGAAATGTAAATATAAAGATTTATTAGAGTGTTGAAGAAACAAACAATTTATTGAATGTTGAGTTTACAAAAGCCGAACTGAATGATGCACTTAGAAAGACAGAAAATACAGCACCAGGTAAAGATCAAATTTGGTATAGAATGATAAGTCAACTTAGTGAAAAATCGAAAGATATAATATTGCAATTATATAATAAAATTTGGGAGGAGGGAAAATTACCGATGAACTGGAAGCAATCAATTATAGTACCAATAGCTAAACCAGGAAAAGGTAATTCTAACCCACAAAATTACAGACCAATATCTTTAACATCAAATCTTTGTAAAATAATGGAAAAAATTATTAATAATAGACTAGTATATTATTTAAATAATAAAGGATATATGTCAAAATATCAAAGTGGTTTTCGAAAAGGGAGGAGTATTAATGATCCAACGCTATGTCTAGAGCATGAAATTAGAAGAGCACAAGTAAATAAAGAAAGTGTAGTGGCAGTATTTTTTGATATAGGAAAAGCAAATGATATGGTGTGGGTTGAGGGTTTATTAATTAATTATACATGTTGGGTATTAAAGAGAAAATATTTAAATGGATTAAAGACTTTTTAACAAATAGGAAAATACAAGTTAGAATAGGTGACGTAATATCATGAAAATATATAGTAGAAAATGGAACTCAGGGGAGTATTATAAGTCCATTATTGTTTTCAATTATGATAAATGATGTATTTAAAGATATTGGAAAAGGAATGGGATGTTCACTTTTTGCAGATTATGGAGCTGTTTGGAAAAGAGGGAAAAATGTAGATTTTATTGTAAAGAAATAACAAGAGATTATTATTGAAATAGAGAAATGGGTGTTGCAATGGAGATTTACGTTTTCTGTTGAAAAAACAAAAGTAATAATATTTAATCAGAAAAAAATGAATAAGAAAATGAAATTAAAATTATATAACTAAGAATTAGAGCAAGTAAAGTGTATAAAGTTTTTAGGACTATGGTTTGATGAAAAACTAAAATGGAATATACATATTCAAAAAGTTGTTGATAAATGTAAAAAAAAATCTTAAATATTTTGAGAAGCTTGGCTGGCAGTGACTGGGGAGCAGATAGGCAATCACTAAAAGGTATGATAAGATCTAACATAGACTTTGGTTGTATAGTTTACGGTTCAGCAGCTAAAACACATCTGGCTAAATTAGACATTATCCAACATCAGGCATTAAGATTATGTACTGGAGCATTTAAAACCACACCAACAGCAGCAATAGAAGTAGAAATGGAAGAAATGCCGTTAGATTTAAGAAGAACAAAACTAGAAATAAATTATTGGCTGAATTTAGAAGGTAATAACTTAGATCATCCAACTTGGGAAATTTTAAATCCATGTTGGGAAAAAGAAAAGAAAGAAATTAGGAGTTTTGGATGGACAATTGAAAAGAGAATAAAAGAATTTAAAATGAATGATTTAGAAATTACTCAAACAACACCAATATCAACTAGACCACCATGGATTTTACCAGAAGCGACAGTAGATATGACAATATTGGAAAAGAAACGAGATAAATCTTACATTGTAGATAGTTATTCTGTACAGTTACATTTAAACAATTATTATCAATACATTCAAATTTATACAGATGCATCAAAAATTATTGAAAAAATAGGAATAGCAATTGTAGTACCAGAGTTCAATATAAGAATGGGAAAAACGAATTACAGACGGATTATCAGTATACACAGGAGAAATGTTGGCAATATTATTAGCTTTACAATGGGTACAAGACATAAAATCATTAAAAACAGTAATTTGTTCAGATTCAAGCTCTGCATTATTAAGTTTAAAATATAATAAATCAGATAGTAGGATGGACATTTTATTAGAAATATTTCATTCATTATTCAGAATACAAAACATGGGTTTAATAGTTATATTTGTGTGGGTTCCAGCGCATATTGGGGTAGAAGGAAATGAGAGATAAAATGGCAAAGAGGGCGATTCAAAATCCTATTAATTTTATAGTTAAAACAAGTAAGTCTGAGGGGAAGAGTATTATTAAAGAAAAATTGATGGAAAATGGCAAAAAAAAGGTGGGACGTAGAAAAAACAGGAGGATGGTTTTATAAAATTCAGAAGACAGTAAGAGAAAGAAGAAATGGAAGGCGAAATAGAAAAGAGGAGAGGGTAATAACAACGTTAAGATTTGGGCATACAGGACTTAATTATACATTTTTAAAATTCAAAAAAATAATACCGGCAAATGTGATTATTGTGGAATGTATGAAACAATAGAACATGTTATATTAGAATGCAATAAATATGAAAGAGAGAGACGATATATGAGGAAAGAGTTTAAATGCATTAAGGAAAAGATAAATGTATTAGATATTTTGAGGAAGCATTTGGGGAGTACACATGTACAAATAGTTATTTAATATTTAAAGAAAACAAAGTTATTTAATATAATTTGATTATAGAAGGTGTGAATTATGAGTAGAATACTAAGATCTATCTATCTATCTATCTATCTATCTATCTATCTATCTATCTATCTATCTATCTATCTATCTATCTATCTATCTATCTATCTATCTATAGATAGATAGATAGATAGATAGATAGATAGATCAAGAACCACACTCCATACCAGTAAGTGGCGGTAATGCTGCTAAAAGTTTGTTGCCAACCGCCAATAAACACCAGAAGAAGAACGTAGCAGCTGAGCGCAAACGGGGTTGAAATAACGAAGAAGAGGCAAGTGGTCCCGTCAGTGTTGTGAGTTCTGTTCTCTCTCCTTGTAACATCCAAATTCTGTCCTGTTATCCTATTTTCACAACCAGACACGTATCTGTTACATTGCGACGGTATGAAGACGACGTATTATTATTTTTTGTAGCGGCATTGACTTGAAGTTCCCGCGGTGTTTTGTTCCCAGAAAGCACGAGTGTCGGAATCTGACGGGACACCAGGTGCTTCCTGCTCCCAGGTGTTGGCTGAAGCTTATGGGAGGTTTCGTCTGCTGGAAAACAGATCTAGAACCTCTCCGGCGAGCGTCTGAATGTCTGATCTCTGATCCTAATATTCTGTTGCGCTGGCTTGTTAGCATTCGCTAACTAACAACGAGGATGTTAGCTGAGGTCTGGGGACAGTTATCATGAAACAACGGGACCTTACTGAGCAGCTGGGTCACCTGTGCTGTTTTCTCTACACACCCGACTAGTCCCTTTCCTTGAGGACCGCAGCCTCTGTGCTCGCATAGGACACGATTGTCTTTGTCCATCAGAACTACCTTAAATGGGATACCCGGTATTCTGTGTCCGGTCGGTGCCTGCGTGGCCAGGGAGGCTCCCGGACAAGTGGCTGAGTTTACCTTGGGGCGTGGCTTTGTTGGGCTGGAGCAGGCTGCTGCTGCTTCACAGCCTTAGGGAGCCAAGGTCCGCTTTAAATGCTCACCAACAAGGAAGGAACTGGGCCTTGGCTATATATATATATATATATATATATATATATATATATATATATATATATATATATATATATATATATATATATATATATTAGGGCTGGGCGATATGGAGATTAAAAAATAAATCTCCGATTTTATCATACCAAATCCGATTAATCGATTTTTTTCCTCCTTTTTGTTTAATAAAAAGAAATTAAAGAAATTATTTTAAAACCTTGCTTTTTATGTCAAGTATTTCGTCAGGGAGTTATCCTGAATTCAAAGTGCAACTAAAAACAAGCTGTGAAACATATAAAACAAGTTGGCAACAATGAAAATATAACAAAACATTTGCTGCTAGTGGTATTACACATTGAGCTAAGAACAGGCTTCACTGCACTTGCGAACATCAAACTAAGTTTAAAAAAAGTAAATAAGTAAATGAAGTACCTCGTATTATGGTAAAAAAAAGTTTTCACTTAACAATATTTTGACAATATATTTGCCTAAACATATATATTGAAACATATATACATATATTTAGCATCACATGCTGTTCTCTTCATGGAAACCGAATGAGTGTATTGGCAAAATAAAATCCAGATTTTCCAAAAATGAAATCTTAAAGAATTGTAAATTCGATTAATCTATTAAATCGATTTATCGCCCACCCCTAATATATATATATATATATATATATATATATATATAAAGAAAAACACTAAAGCTTTATTTTTATCTGTCAGTCTAACAGTTTACCTTATTAGGTCCAAGAAGGGCAATTCGTTTGCAGCCAGCAGAACAGGTGCTGATTGATATATTTCAAGTGTTTGTTTCTTTGAATTTTGACGATCAGAACTGACAGCTAATGAACGCTCCAAATTCAGTGGCACTGAAAATTAGAACATTGTGGAAAAAGTCCAATATATTGAAGACACAAGGTGCCAAAAATAACTAAATCCTGACTGCGCAGCCATTTCCCCCAGCCCGCTTCACTGTGTCTTCAAATAGGAGGAGCGTCTATCTGCTTGCTGTTTCCTCTTGACTGTTCAGCTCACAGAGCGGTGGAGGTGGACTTTACAGAGTGAATCACTGTTCTGTGTTTAATGTGGAAAGCTGAACAACAGCATCTGGGTCCCCTGGTCCACCAGACGCACCCGGTTGGGCGACTACAACCACCTGTAGCTGCATCTCGATGATGGTCACTCCCAGCGGTACTTCCGTCTTTCCAGGACCCAGCGTGAGGAGCTGCTGCCCCGTGGGAGACGGATGTCCCTCTGGGACACGTACTGCAGGAGTCTTTGATCAGTATATCCAGCATTGCTCAATAGAAATATAACCTAATTGTAGTATTTAAATACATAACGCATAAAAGACATTTTTGTGCTTAAATGAAGGGGCAAGGAGCACCCTTAACGTGGACAAATTGACTGAAAATTTAAAATGTTTTAACTCGAGCAAAGTTCAATCTGTCCGTGCATCTTCTGTGAAGCTTGCAGTTTTGTGTTGCTCTAGTTGCCCTATTCCTGCTGTTCGCATGGCTCTAAATGTGTGCTTCACGGACTGTTAATTCACTACTGAAAGCGCCTTTACATAGGGATAACATGTAAATAACTCGCTCCAAACGTCTTGTTCGCGCACCCCTGAACTCTTGAAGTCTTCCTGAGCACACCCTTCGCATGGTGAGACATGGTGATGGCAGCGTCATGTTGCAGGGAGGCATTTCTACATTCCGATTAGAGAAGCTGGACCAGAGTTAAGTAAGCATATGAAAATGTAATGTCATGAATACTGTGTGCCAATGAATCACAGTTATCAATATTATCACAGTTTTGTTCAAATATACAAAAAGTGTTACTTTAGTCTGAAGGTAAGAGTGCAGCCAGCAGCAAAATGGGCTTATCAACATGCTGCTTCTTCTTCTATTATTATTATAAGTAGTAGTATTGGTGGTAGTATATTAACCATTTGACAACTGCCCATCTCCAAAAAGCCTTACTTAGAATGCTTTAGTCTGAATTTTATTAATATATAAGGCTCGAAGCTTGTATGTGCTGTGAATATCTCTGTTATAACTGAGCATCTGAGATGCTACACTTAAAACAGAGTTTTTCACATCTGAGGTATCGCATATGGTTAGAATGGTCATTTTATTTTTAAACCATATTGTTAGTTGTAAGAAATTTCATAAATGTTCCATGCCTAGATGGAAGAGGAAATAATACAGTTAGAGGTTGCAGAAAACTTCAGAGCGGGGTGAAAGCTCACCCTCCACCAGGACAACAACCTCAAACATAGAGCCTGAGACACTATGAGATATATATATATATATATATATATATATATATATATATATATATATATATATATATATATATATATATATATATATATATATATATATATATAACAGTACAGATTAAGCAATCATTTTTAGTTAACTCCTTCCCGGTGTACCATGACCAACTCTACCATGTATTACGTATGGCTCTTTGCCATAAAGGATCACCCCTTGGTCTGGTTCCATGCCATTTAATATCCTGTAATTTATTTATTGCTCTTGGTGTAGCTACTTTTGGATGGCGTTTTTCATAAAACTGATCTAAACCTTCAGAGAAATCTACACATCCTTCCTTTTCAGAGCATCCATACTGTTTTGGATCCGGTTCTGTGAATTCTAATATTAGGTTGTTGTCCTGGTTTGATGTTACCTCAATCGGAGATGGTACTGTTGTAATACAGCTTGAAATCTGATGTTTACTCATATTAGGCATTACTGTTGTAATTAATCTTACTAGTGAGGGTTTAGTAGTTTTTAAAACTCCCTTTGTGCATTTAATTGTATTTGAAACTACTGATATTTTGGGTTTAACTGTATTTGACACTACTGTCCGCGGATTTGTTTTAGTTGTGACGGTTGTTGTAGGTTCAGTTATGCTATTTTCAGGTCGAATCACCGTAGGTTTTGCGTTTTCTAAATTGCTAGCAACCTCTGTAGGTTGCACTTCCTTTTTACTTGTATTTAAAAATTTGTATTGTGCTTTTTAAGATTTTAGATGCTGATGTGACTGTTAATGTCTTTACCATTAAGGTTGTCGGTTTATCTGGTCCTGATTTGATGACTGAAGTAGGTAAAGTCACATGTCCACTAGGGACGGCCAGTTTCTTCACTTCTACTGTAGTTCTAGTAGCCATAGTTGTTGGGGG
This sequence comes from Fundulus heteroclitus, assembly GCF_011125445.2. Taxonomy (NCBI): domain Eukaryota; kingdom Metazoa; phylum Chordata; class Actinopteri; order Cyprinodontiformes; family Fundulidae; genus Fundulus; species Fundulus heteroclitus. Next base: position 49,529 of record NC_046362.1, on the reverse strand, counting down.
GAAAACAATTTACTTCTTCTGGTAAAGCCTCTTTTTTCTGTAAGTTCCATAACAGTGTTGAATCTACTTTTCCACTCGAGGTGATGTCTTCAAATTTCAACTCGTATGTTTTGTCAATCCGGAAAGCTATTACATCTGCTTCAATAATCCAACCGCAATCTGCATTCCAAACAGTCATTTTACAATTAATGTTTTCTTGATTTTGACTTGATAATTGATGGCTTACATTAGCGTGCCAATTACACATCCTTCGTCTGTCAACTGTTTGCAGTAATCTAGAGATAATCATGTTTCTTTCAACCAAGTCATATTTATCACTATCTGGCTCCACATGTATCCTAATTCGATCATTAAACATTTGAACTGTAGCAGTTAACTCCTTGTTTCCTATTCGTTCTAAATCACCATTTCCTGATACTACATTGGGGTTTTCTAAATTCTTCATTGTTAAGTCATATTTGTAATTCTCCTCGGGATCCCTGTGGGATTCTAATTTTATTTCTACCTCAAAACCATCATCCTTTATGTACAGAATAAGTGAGCACTGGTTTATCCGATACTCTTTATATTCCTGTTTGACACTTTTTCCACACAATTTTTGATCATTGTAATAAATGTTCACCTCGAACTCTGTATCTAATTTTGTACGAAATTCTGTATCGGTTACCGTTGCTTTCCACTTGAATTCAGCATGGGTCTCTCTTTTCTTACGCATCCTTTTTGTTTTTACTCTTAAAGGCATACTCTGCAACATTTTTCAGTTAATTAATGTGTTCCATACCGTTTTGGAAGATTAAATGAGTCATTTCAGGTCGAACTAAGGTTTTCTTGGCCGCCCTGGTGGTCTGTGGGGGAAATACCGCACCATGTCTCTCCCCCTTGTCTCTCCCGCTCTGCCGGTTGCAAAGCTTGTCTCCCCCCCCCCCCCCCCCCCCGCTCTGCCGGTTGCGCAAAGCTTGTCTTCCCCCCCCCCCCCCCCACCTGCCGGTTGCGCAAAGCTTGTCCCCCCCCCCCCACCCCCCCGCTCCGCTCATCCGGTAAGCAAATTCCTAGGAGAAACACTGCATTGGAATGGTTTCTCTCTCTCTGTGTGCATGTTCATACTTTCACTGTGTTAGTAGACATGGTGATTCGTTGCGTTCGCCTGTCTGCTAAGCTCAAAACAACCACGCCTGGCTTGACGGAGAAACCAGTAGAACAGCTGAGCATATTTACGACAGTGCACTTTTACTTTCGCCCTCTGGGGGGAGCCTCGCTGGAAAATCAACCCCGGTTGCATAGTATACCTTTAATTAATTAAGACCTAGATGAGTCATTAACTTTAGTTCAGCTGGCAAAAACACTGGTGTGTACTCGTTCAAACCCATTAACATTGTGTTGTACTTATCTTGTTCTACAAGGGTGGATTTCCCTTTATAGACTGAAGTCCCACATTTCATGGTTGGATGTCGATCGTCTCAACCCACATTACTCGTTGCTCTCTCCACTTGTGTTTGAGCTGATGCTGGCTGATGCTGTGGTGCCGGCTGCAGGCTGTGAGAGTTCATCTCCGGCCTCGCGGTTGTTAGGTTCACCACTTCTGCCAACATCCACAGGTGAAATGTCATTAATACTAGTCTCATTGCTGCAAATCGTCTGTTCACACTTTTGTCCAATGTCTGGCTTCGCACTGTCTGGCTTCACAGGGTCTCTGGCGTGTACTTTAGTACAATGAGTCAAATGATACCACGTATCACTCCCCTTTACTTGGATGGTGGTTGCGGTCGCTAGTTTGACCTCAAAGGGGGTCCATCCCATCTCGAGCCGTTCCATTTACGCCTGAACACCTTCACGTACACCAGGTCTCCTGGTTTGACTGGTCTCTTCACCACCGACTCTGAACTTCTGTCTTTTTCCTGCAGATAGATAGCTCTATGGATAGCAGTTAGTTTATCCATATATGCTTTCAACTCTGTTTGTAGCTGTTCAAGCTAGTGTTAATTTTACCAGCCATTTTTAAATTTAGTTTCAGTTTTAGTCCAGTTTCAGCATCACTTGTTAGTTTTTATCACATTTAGTCGACATCATCTCATTTTTATTTAGTCTAGTTTTAGTCGACTATAAGTCGAGCATTTTAGTCTTTATTTTAGTTCAATTCAATTCAATTTTATTTATATAGCGCCAAATCATGAAACATGTCATCTCAAGGCACTTTACAAAATCAAGTTTAATCATATTATACAGATTGGGTCAGATTATACAGATTGGTCAAAAATGTCCTATATAAGGAAACCAGTTGATTGCATCAAAGTCCCGACAAGCAGCATATTCACTCCTGGGGAACCGTAGAGCCACAGGGAGAGTCGTCTGCATTGTACATGGCTTTGCTGCAATCCCTCATACTGAGCAAGCATGAAGCGACAGTGGGAAGAAAAACTCCCCATTAACGGGAAGGAAAACCTCCGGCAGAACCGGGCTCAGTATGGACGGTCATCTGCCTCGACCGACTGGGGTTACAGAAGACAGAGCAGAAAACATAATTTTAAAACATAATTTTATTCGTTTTTTTATTCGTTTAGTTTTAGTCAACAAAAACTGTCAACATTTTAGTCTAGTTTTAGTCAGGACATCATTTTAACCTTTTACTTTTTTGTCAGCAGATAATATTTCACATTTCCTAAAATTATTTCACATTTCAACATTTTCTCTCATCTTTTTGATAAAAAACACAATTTTAAGGAACACATGCAGACATGGAAGATGTTCTGACTTGTATATTTATTTTGAACATTGTTAAGGTTCAAAGACACAAACACAGATGGTTGCATTAAAACAAATAAAATACACCTGACAAAGGAAACAAATAAATAAAATAAAGTGTCTTTTGAACTTAACACAAGTGCTGGCTGTTTAAAGCTGGTCCACATAGAATAATAAAATAAATAAATTTGAGGTCAATGTTGTGAAAAAAAAACTCCAACTAATACAACAAAAGTGCTTTCCTGCCAGCTAGTTCACACGGTATATAAAGGTACAGTATTTAAGGTGAAACAAGGCATAGCTTGCTAGAACGTATGAAATCTTTTTAACTTGCAAATAAACTGAACAGGAATTAATTTTTAATCACAGTTGTACACGTTTTAACATTTAAACTACAAAAATTCAACAGTCATGCCAACAAAAGGCAAGACCTATATGTGTTCAATCCAATTCAAACATTAAAATGAATTCAAGTACCCAACTCAAATTGGCTTTCTCTTTGAAACGTTGGTCCTGAGAGTCAGCTTTGTATTTGGTGTGGGCAATTAAGGAAGCTTGTATAGCTGGCCTGTAATTGTTTCTGGGTGGCTGGTAGGTTGTTGGTGGTGGTGTATCTTCAATCTGGAACAGAAATTAATACAATGTCAGGATAGATGCACAGCATAACAGGAATTCCAAGTGTATAAGTAGCATATAGGTCTGTTTTTTTCCTTAACAAAAACTAAGTCTCTGTAAAAACTACATTTGTCAATCCATTTCAAACTCATACAAACAACCTAACTATAATTTTATGCAGGAATAAATTGCAGACATTTTTATGTGTGCATGCATTTTGGTTGTATTAATATTGATGCCAATTCAAATCAAATGTCCTTGGAATAGGTTAAAGTTGTTCTGAATTATGTGTGGCATATTATTTTTAGTTTGTCTTATCCTGATAAATTGTTTCAGTTCATTTTAGCATTTAGCATATATGTGTAGCTGCCGAGGTGTTTGGTGTTAACTATAGTTCACTTGCAGCTCCTAGATTACCTAAAGCATCTGTCTGCTTTATTCAAACTTGCAATTTAACTGAAACTATAGTTGCCCGGCCAGTATAACATATCTAAGTTAGCATAAATTTAACTTCACATACAATTATATCAACAAGTGGCTACGGTCGCTACGTGCTAAGAAGCTAACGTAACGTAGCCAGCCTGGATACTAAATGCTATGAAAGTTAGCCAACATTAGTTAGTTTATCATTGGGGCATTATAGCCGTTAATTTAATGTTACATTATAAACAACCACCACCAATCTTTCTGTTAACTTACCACAATGTCTTTGTGTTGAACTGCGACGTGTCTCTTTGGGTTTGTTGTGTTTTTTTACAGCTACCATATGGCCACATTCCTTCCCTTTGACTAAAATCAAGCATTTGGTTTTGTTCTCCACTTCAATGAAGCAAAAATGTGTCTATATATCACGTCTCCTCTTTCTCCCGAGCCCCGTGCAAAGCATGTTTTACTTTTAACCTGTCGCTGCCTCGCCGTGAATCCAGCTCCTGTCTGCTCCACCATGTGTTGTGTAGGCTACTCTGTGCCCGCCCGCTCCAGGTTTGAAAGTGGGTGTGTGGCGGAAGAGCTGATGAGGAGGAGGCGGAGGAGGAGACAGGATTTGACAAAACCATATCATATAATAATATGTAATTTTCGTCTCGTCTTTGTTCGTGAACTAAAATGTCCATAGATTTTATCCCAGTCTTTATTTACCGAACTGCATTTTCGTCTTGTCTTTATTAGTCTACGAAAATTATTTCTGATTAGTGGGGATTTTAGTCTCGTCTCGTTTTCGTTAGGTGAAAAATGTGCGTTGACGAAAATATTTTCGTTTAGTTTTCGTTAACGAAATTAACACTAGTTCAAGCACCGGGCCTTTGAATGGAAGCCTCCATTCAGGCACTGGCATTGTTCTGCCTGTTAGCATTTCATGCAGGGTTAAATGTGTGCTTTGGTGCAACTGCATGGGATAGCTCATTAGCGCAAGCGGCAAAGCGTCAATCCAGTTTAGTTTAGTAGAAGCACAGATTTTATTCAGCTTAGCTTTTAAAGTTCCATTGATTCTCTCTACAATACCCTGACTCTGCGGGTGGTAAATTGCTCCAAAACGTTGTTTAATTCTTAGCTTTGACAAAACCCCTTTCAAAACCTTTTGGATAAATGCTGAACCATTATCTGAACTGATTTCTGATGGGATGCCAAATCTCGAAATCACCTCTCTTGTCAGAAACTTAATCACTGTATCAGCCCCCAATGTCTTTGATGGGACTGCTTCAACCCATCGGCTGAACCGATCAATCACCACCAACATGTATCTTTTCCCTTGTACCTGCTTTCTCATGTCAACATAATCTATCACAAGATGTTTAAAGGGTCCCTCAGGGACCAGAATGTGTCCAATCGGTGATTTTATGCCTTTACGAACATTGTTTTGTGCACATATTTCACATTGGCTCAAGATTTCATCCACCATTGCTTGCATGTAAGGTGACCAATAACCTTGCCTTTTCAACTTCTCCATCACTTTACCTCTACCACAGTGATCCAAACGATGGGCTTCTGAGATCAACATTGTCAGCAATGCTACTGGTGCAACCAAATGTCCACTTTGTGATCGCCACAAACCACTTTCACTCATTGTCGCACCTCTTTGCGCCCAGAGAGCGTGCTCAGTCGCACCTGCCTCCTGCTGCATCAAAATTATGTCTTCTGGTGTCACCATTGGTTCCAAGGTGACCACTGGTGCCAAGATAGCCATCTGGCGCTTAGATACTAGTTTTGCTGCCTCATCTGCAGCATTGTTTCCCATAATGATCAAATCATTACCTTTACGATGGGCGTTGCATTTAATTATTGCCAGCCTTGATGGCAACATCATTGATGTAATCAGTTCTTTTAACTGTTCTTAATGTAGTACTGGACTGCCGTCTGCTCTTTTGAAACCTCTTTGTTTCCAAACAGCAGCGAACAGATAACACACCCCATGGGCATAAGCCGAGTCTGTGTATATGTTTGCTTCTTTTCCTTTTGCTAGTTTGCACGCTTTTGTCAATGCTTTTAGTTCTGCTTTTTGAGCTGAGCACGGTTGCTCTCATTTTTCTGCTTTGACTGTTACAAGATTGTCTCCTACTTGTTCTACCACGGCATAACCTACGTGGTTTCCAAGATGATCTCTGAAACATGACCCGTCAACAAAATAAGTGACTTCCGCGTTCATTATCGGAGTTGACTCTAAATCGGGTCTCAGTCTTGTGAATTTCATTGTTTCTGCAAGTCACTCATGTGGTTCTCCTTCACAGTCCAGAGGTACCATGTCGGCAGGGTTGTTCGTTGTGCACCTTTGCACAGTTACATCTGGATATGTTAAAAGTGGCATGTACTGTAAACAACATCTTGGCTGAGTCATCACAAACTTTCCTTGGTTTATCAGTTCTGTGATTTTTTATTTTTATGAGCGTAGTAGACTGCTGCTAGACCTTGATAACATGGTGGCCAACCTTGGGCCACATTGTCTAGTTTAGTGCTGTAATAAGCAATTGCTTGCTTTCGTCGTCCTACACAGGTTTCTTGCATTAGTACAGCTGAGGCGTACATGTTTTTCCTGTTGGCTACATACAGGTAAAATTATTTGTCGTAGTCTGGCAATGCCAAAGTTGGTGCCACTTGCATTTCCTGTTTTAGTGTTTCAAAAGCTATTTTAGCTTCAGTTGTGCATTTTAACACTGCTTTCAACGACTGGTTTCCTGTTTCTTTTATGAGTTCTCTAAGCGGTGCTGTTTTTTCCACATTGTTTTCAATCCAGTCTGCATTGAATCCTGTCATTCCCAAAAATGTCATAATTTCGCCGACTGTCCGTGGTCTTGGAGCTTTGCTGACACCTTCCAGTTGAGAAGGTGAAATGCCAACTGTTCCTTGTGATATTTGTCCTTCTAGATAATCTACCTGTGGTTGACAATACTGTAGTTATTGTTTGGAGACCTTGTGTCCTCCCTCTACTAATCTTTGTAGAACATTGATTGAGTCTTGATGACAGTCATTTAGTGTGTTTCCGCAGATTAACAAATCATCCACATACTGTAACACAGTTCCGGTTAAATGGAGTCCTTCCAAATAATTTTTTAGCACCTGATTAAATATGTGCGGGCTGAGTTTAAACCCTTGAGGCAATCGGGTATAACTGGGTTTTTTACCTCTGTATGTAAATGCGAGTAAATGTTGTGACTCTTATGCTAGCGGAATGCTGAAAAATGCTGAACAGAGATCAATAACAGTAAAAAAACGAGCTTCAGTTGGTACTGAATTTAAAAGAGTGTTTGGATTTGGCACATTCGATTCTGCATCTACTATTATCTTGTTTATTTCTCTTAAGTCATGAACAAGACGGTATTTGTTTTTGTCTGCTTTCAGAACTGGAAAAATTGGAGTGTTACATTGGCTTTTTACTTCCACCAGCACACCTGCTTGCATCAATCCGTCAATGGTTTTCTGATTGCCTTGTTCTGCTTCCGGTTTTAATGGGTATTACTGGTGAAAAGGAAACCGTGCATTTGGTTTTATTTGAACTGGGACTGGCTCTGCAGATTTTACTAAGCTCACATCTGTGTCATGTTTAGACAATAAGTGCTCAGAGCCATGTTTTAGCATGTCCTGCATTAGTGGTTGATCTTCAGAGGCACCATCTTCCTCAGACCGATCTTTAAGATCAACAGGCACCGTCACAACTTGTGGTTTTGCTGTCATTGTCGCTTTACATAGGATCTTGATCATTGTTCCATCACATGATTGTGAAAATAATGGGTTATCTGTTTCCTCCCATGTTGTTTCAGTTGCAAGTTTCATCACTGGTCCCAGATCTTTTGCATGAAATCCTTTATTTACAAACAATGTAATGTGTGGTACTGATTCTGGAACATTGTACCACTCTGAAATGAAATAATTTTGTTTCACATTTAAAGCTGCACCATGGTTTCCAATAACAATGCATTGTGTTTCAAGATTAACAGTTCTGTCTTTTGTAGAACTGTACAATTTTTCTTCGAAATCCATGCTCTTTGAAATGTCATAGAACATGGTGCAGTGGTAATCTAGAAAAGGTTTCCGGGCTTCTGGAATTTGAGCTTTAATGTACCGGCCCAGTTAGTGACTACATTATCAACTGGGCCTGAAATGTCTCCTAGCCAATAAACATTAGCTTCATGTGTTTGCATGTACATTTGAAGATCCAGGCCTGTTTTATCAACATACAAACCCTGAGGAGAACACCAAATTTTTAATTTGTCTTCCCAACAGGTTAATTGGTGTTTGGTCAGAGACAAGAATTGGTATTTTTATCTCAACATCATCAGCTGCCAGTCGTACAGGAGCTGTCATTTGTATTAGCTGTCTTATTCCCGAGAACCCTACTGTTGAAATGAATTTATCAGACATGGGGAGGTGCTTTGCATAATTTGGACTTACACACGTGTAAGCTGCTCCTGTATCGACCAGCATCGGTGTTTCTTTTTCTTCAATTATAATTTTTAACATTGGTTCTTTTTCAGCACCGTCTCTTACGATCGGGCACTGGTTCTCCCCTGTGAGGTTCTCTGGGCCCCCTAGTAACCAAAATTTGGTGGGTTCACAGGATGTCTTGTCGGACCTGGACGGAACCGGCCACGCGATTGCCTTCGGTAGGTGCTGTTGCCTCTTGGTCAATGCTCGGCACGATGTCCAAGTTCATTGCATGTCCAGCATGCGCCCATTATTCCAGGTGCACCAGGCCTGCCTCTGTTAGTCCAGGCAGGACCTCTTTGCTGTCGTCCACGAGGCCCATATGGCTGAGTTAAATGCTTGAGGATAGACATTAACCATGGGTTGTTGCAGCTGGGTGGGTTGAGGAGCCGGAAAACTCCTTTGTGCCTGATTTGTCACATCAGGTACAGGTTCTGAAAAACCTTGGGTTGGTGACACATGTTCAGTTGCTTTAGTCATTGTGGCTTGAGTCTTGGCTTTGTTTTTTCCTGACAGTTCTCCAAGCTGCATTTATGCCAGTTTTCTCTGAACGTTTTTATCTTGTTCTGCAATCTTCATCTCCTCTCTTCTGTGTTTCTCAACTGCATGTATCACATGATCACGGAACTCTCTGTGGGGCATTGACGTCAGAGCCACCATATCCTCGAGCCTGCTTCTCACTGGACCAGGCATTGCTTCAACGATGGAGTTCTGGAACAGAGTTGTCAGCACAGGGCTCTTATCAATTTCCTCTTCTGTTTCCTGCTTCCATCTTTTCATTTGCTTTGCGATGTAAGTGGCTGGGTTTTCTGTAGCATCAATGGGATTAGCCTTCAAGGCTTTTGGATCAATTTTCCTTGGAAATTCCTTCCGGAGTTCTTCCCACAGCACTGTACGAAATAAATTGAATCCGATTCCATCCGCTCTCTGTTGGAGCATCCACGCAAAGCGTTCCTTTAAGACGTTTTCCATAGTATGTGTTCCCATGCACTGTGCAAAGACAACCTTTAGATCGCCAATAGCCAACATTTTCCCCACATTTAACTCTTCAAACACCTTTATCCACTTGCTGGCACCCTCGTTAATATCTGGCAATTGTGCAACCATTCCGACCAAGTCCTGGCTTGTCCATGGTACATAGTTTGCTAAATTCCCTTTTACGAGTATTGGTAATTGTTTATCATCTGTGTATCGATCAGGTGAATGTATGCCGGGTCTGTACCTCAAATTAAAATCACTTATCCTTCCAGTAGTGGCTTGTGTTCCTGCTCCAGGGTCTTTTACTGCCTGTTGTTCTGCTATGGATTTTCCACTAAGAGCTTGCTGGGATTTCATGGTGCAATATTTTGTCTTATGGCTTCCTCTTCGATTTCCTGTTCCAACTCTTCAATTATGGTGTGATCAATTTCTCTTTTCAAATCTAACCCTTCGTGATCTAGGTTTACCCAAAATATATCACCTTTTTGCTTCCCAGCGTAGTCTGCATAACTGTCAACTCCACCCATAGATTTCAGAGTCAACGACCTTCTGACATCAGATGTTATCTTTTTTTCTCGAGGTACTGCAATGCATCGGTGCTAGATTGTCCGCATTTACAGGGGAATCTGGGTTTATTAGGCCTGCATTATTCTTAAGGTTTGCAACTGAAACAGCTGGAGATCCTGACTTATGCACAGACAAATATATGTTTACTAGGGCGGGATCTTTTTGGTAAGGCGACTCTCCTGCGTTTGTAACACTGATGTGAGAGGCTTTAGTCACAATCTCCTTATGTGCTGTAGAACCCTCTTGAGTTCCATCTCCTGCGTCTTATGATTAGAGAATCCTTGTACTTGTACTGGAAATCTCCCATGATGTTGACTGTCCCAGATAAGGATGGATAGATTCCTGCAGCTTTTGAATTTTCTGCCTTATCATTTACAGATTGCTGTTTCATTTGCATATATTTTTGCTTTAAAGCACATCTATAAGCCTCTCCTTCTGTTTTAAAGAGGTTTAAAATCTTCAACTCGAGGTCACGTTTCTCTTTTCTCTTTTTAGTGTTATTGTTTGCTTTGTAATCCATAACTCTGACTTCCATTTGCTCACAAAGAGACGTGTCAAAACTGCCTGTTTCAGGCCAGGGCGAATTTAACTTTTCTGTCCTTTTACTCCATTTCTTAGAATTTTTTTTTTATTTTTGAAGCATACTCGGGGTTCTTCAACCCAATAATAACGATAGGAATGTTTGCCATTTTACTCTGTATTAGTTCAGTTAAACCAAGTTAAGAAAATAAAAATTAAGAGGTACCATGGGGTTAATTTCTCTCGTAGAAACAATGACACTTCTGCAGACTCAACTGCCTCCTCTCAAAGATTTGTGTGTCTCTCTGCGGGCAGAGGGAGAAAAGGAGCGCTCCGTGGAGAGGGAGGGAGGGAGCCTCTTTGGCTCGGGACAGCTGTGTATGTGTGGTTCCTCTGCCCAAAGAGAACTTCAATAAGTATACACACTTTGGTCCACCAAGATTTCCTTACAAAAAATAAGTTTCCAAGCACTTTTACATCATCAACCTAGACAAATGATACATTTACTTCTGACAACGGAACTTTGAGAAGAAAAACAGAGCAAAAGCAACAACACCCAGTTTCATACATGCGTTTTAGTCAAATAATAGAGCTCTCATCATTTAGACTCACACGTAGACGTCTGTCACACAGCACATCAATCCCTCATTCTAAATAATCACTTCTCATCTCACTTATCAACTTTCCCACTTTCTAACTTCCCCGGGAAACTTATTGGTTTTTCTAATGGTCCAAATGCTCAATGTTCCTGGATTTTTACTGTGCGCACAGAAAATTTAAATCAGGTTTTTTATCGGACCCGTAGCAAAAAAAAAAAAGGTAAAAATAAACATTTATACTTTGCGTGCTCAAAGCAAGGCCTTATTGTCTCAATTTGATAGGAGGCTCTTTCACCTCGTTTACTTAAACCTGGAGTACTCAACCAAAACAGACTGCAGTTAACTCTTTAAGGCCACATTTTCATAAGACTTCTACATGGAATGACTCAAGAAATGCCTTTTTTCTTCTTCAAGCGCTTATATTAACAGGGCCAGGCCCTAAAAGACTCCGACCAGCCGAACATTGCTAAAATCAACCTCTCACAATGATTTTTTTAATTCTAAAAAGTTATATATTTAGTAGAATATCAGCAAAACCGCAAAGGTTAGATCCATTCAATATACGTTGTCACACTAGCGTTATTTTTAACGGGATGTCCGATTAAAGCGGCTGGGAGTAAACAAATCACTTCCTTTTAAGTTGTCGCGTGTAATCAATTCTGTAGGAATGCCATATCATTCCAAATCTTTTTGTGTTTAAGACAAGCTTTTCCTGTGCAGAAAAATACCGATAGATGGCAAGACAAAGAAACGACCCCTCCCATATATCAAACAATCAAAAGCACTCTTGCCAAATCAAACCTCACAGGCGGCAGTTTTGTCATTAACAAGCAGAGAAAGAGACAGAGAGAAGTATAAAAAAAACATTTACACTCACCTCTGCCTTTCTCCGTCCGCGTTTACCTCGGCTGGAGTGGCCAGCTCGCCGAGGAAATCTAGGCCGCCTTCCTGGGAATGAGATCATGTCGAGGTTCACCAATTATGTGGGAGATTATTTAACTATTAAACCTAAAGAAAGAAGACTCGGAGAGAAACCGTTCCTTTGTCTATGCCAAATGAGAACTTTAATTATTACGACTTGGACGTACAAACGTGTACAAGCAAAAGTTCTGAAAACATGATCTTGAACAGGCCTTTTTTATGGCCCAGAGATGTGTGTGCGTTGTAAGAACAGTCTGTGTGTCTCCATTGGTGTGTATTGCAATCTACTGACGTCCAGCCTCTTGGCAGGCTGAACCCACTTCTGGGAAATGTTTATCTAAGAGTACAAAAACAGGCCTATTAATTCCGCTACTTGACATATCTCTGAACATTACATTTAAACAAAGTAACTGCCTCTTTCCAGATGTTTCTTCTCTTGCTGAGAGCCAGGTCAGAATGACCTTAATGATGTTTATCAAACTTCTACAGTTCCTGTTTTGTTATATTCTATAAATGTGTCTAAGTTTAATAATGTGTGAAAAAATAAATCTTTCTGTTTTTTTCAGTCAGTATTTAATACAACTGGAACAATCGATTTTTAAAGTATAATGATGTGGTTCTTTTTTTAAATTCACAGCTCTACAGTTTTAGATATAATTGCTTTAACATATTTTTTACATAAGTTCAATGTTGAAAAGAAGCATTCTTTTCATGGCTTTCATAGTATTGGTTTTTGAACATCTGGGAAATTGCATAAGCATATAAAGTAATATAGATTTGTTTTCTCTTTTTTGTACTCGGTAACATTATTTTGTGGGAAGATGCAATAAACTGGCTGGATATTAGTTTACTGTATGATGATTCATGGCAACACAAAGCAACTTTGAGATACAAAATGTGATTCAATCTTTGATGCATAACATGCACAACCCTTGTTGATGATGGACTATTCTTTTGTGAAGAAAATGAATAAAATATAGAGTACCTTTGACAATCATTGAGCTAAAAGATGTACATCCACTTCTGTATTTTCCCTTATATTCTATTGTCTGATTTCACAACAAATTTGTAGGACATGTTGTCCAAGAAAAGAAAGTAAATGCAAACACCAGATATATTCTGAATACTTCAGATAGTAAATTATCAAATTATTTTTCTCACTTAGTGAAAGTGAGATTAAAAAACCCTACATTGAATAATATAGAAAATTGAAAAGGGTTGTTTTTGACCAATGTGCCGCCACAGGGTATTAACATAGCCAGGGTTTTACTGAAACAAATGGTGATGATTATGATGATCAAAAACAAAGTCGTTGAAAAGATTAGAACAATGTTTAACAGATACAGAACATAAACTCAGGTCAGTTTTCACCCATGTTTTTCTATCAAAGGTTTAATGAGAAATCCAACTTCATTCTGGAATCACAAGCTGCTCTGTACCATGGACCATTCACACTGGTCCATCGCCTGATACAATGCTCACATATTTTTGGCAAAATGCCTCTACTGGCAAAACAGTACCAGACAGAACTTCTGCAGTTTTGAAACCGTAACTTAGCAAAATACTGGTACCCTCATGTTGGTGGGCAGCTCATGCCTCTTTACATTAGTAATGCTACTGATTATGTTTGGTTGTGCTCTATGGGATAGATGCTGACATTGCCAGCAAGTGAATCTTGTCTCTAGTTAATGGGAATTGTTTTGTGTGTGATCTCATTCCCCCAGCTCACCATGAACCCCCGTTCCTTGATACTCCAGCTAAGCTCATCAGTAGGTGTTCATCTCCTCTGCTTCCTGCTGCTCCCTGGGAGTTTGTCAGATCAGCATCCTCCTGTCCAGCTCAACGCCACAGGTATACTGTTGAGGGAATTAGTATATCATCACCGCCAAAGCCATCTGTGCAGTGATTTATAGACTAAACCACTTTCTGTTGAATGTATACATGTATACTGATGGTTTTTAAAACCCACATCTGTCATGATTTAAAATCAAATACTATTCCACCTAGCAAAGGTTATACAATCTTTTTCTTCTTTTCTAAGGTGATAACACGACTGTGAGCATGACAGCTGGAGAGTCCTCATACAGTGGTGAAACAGCAGGATATCCTACCACCCAGCCTCCATCATCGGAGGCAGGTCCTGTAAGAACTCCTCTTTCCACACCTGTCTTACCCAGCACTTTTCCTGCAGCTCCTATACAGTCTGATAAGACCTTAACAGTTTTAGAGACAACTTCTGCAGCCTCAACACCGGCTCTGTATTTCAAAACGTCAGTAACAAGGACACTATCTATAACACCACCTCTGTCCACCAAAACATCTACGTCATCATCTACAACGACAGAAACAGTTAAAAGCCCTCCAACATCTGGAAAGCTGATAACGACCATTCTGCCCCAAAGCAATGGAAGCCTGTCATCCGTGGTGCCCACACTGCAGTTAAGTTCCTGGAAAACAGCGCTTTCTCCCACTGCAAGCACAGAAGCTACCGTCATGCCTCTTAGCAGAAACACCGCTACCGGCAGTCACAGTGAATCCCCTGCCTCTGCAACAAGAGTTGCTGTGGTAGAAGTAGCCGGGGCGGCTCTGACCCGGCAGCTGGTGGACACAGCTTCCTTACTGGCTGTCCTGCTCTTTGGCCTGCTCTTCTTCCTGGTCACAGTGGCAGTGTTTGTCACTCAGGCGTACGAAAGCTACCGGAGGAAGGACTACACGCAGGTCGACTACCTGATCAATGGCATGTACAGCGACTCTGGCGTGTGATGCAGGAAGATCCTAAACCTGAGCCCCGGAGCTTGGTGTTGCACAGTATGATCTCAGTGGCTGCCATTTGTTAAAGAAGTGGTGATGAAGTGAAAAACGCAGCAGATGGCAAACAGCTTAACTTATTTTTATGAGCAAATTACCATTTTCTCCTTTGTTCAATTTCCCCCTTTTTGCTTGTGTAGCGTTTTGTACGTAACGCTGGGCCCTAAACTTGTATCAGGAAGATGAGACGCCTTAATGAGTTCTCGTGTAGCGCAGCTTTCAGCGTTGAATGCACGCACCGACAGTTCTGTTCTGCCTGCATGAAGGTGGTGGCTAAATGGTTAGCACCGCAGGTCGCCTTGGTATGATCAACATCACCACATTTCCCTTTTCTGATTCAATAGAAATGTGTGAAGATTATCTTTTTACAAGAGGACACGATGGCCGTCAGTTATTCAAGGATGCTTTGAATTTAAAACATTTCAATGAGCAATTTCTTTTTTTCTAACTGAAAGCTGACTGCAATATGTTTGTATATAGAATAACTGAGATGTGATGGGTTAAATACTGGTCAGCTTTGAAAATGTCTTAATCTGAATGTAGCAGTCTGTTTTTTAAACAGGCTTCTGTTGAGAGCTTCTAAGTAGTAATATCTTCTGTTCGATGGATAACTGTCAGAGTCTGTTTAGTACAAATACATATTTTTTTTCTTCCTAAAGGCTGAAGCTAACAGCTAGTCTAAGCTCTAAAACCAGGGTGGATTCCTTAACTATTAAAATGGCTCAGTTTAGAAAGTCCTAGATCATTTCATTAGATATTTCCTGGGAGTCATGGCACAGCTTTCCTTTTTTGTCATTAACGGGTTTATCTAGAGAGAAGTGTGCAGTTGTTTCCAGTGAAGACTGAGCCTAGTCCCAGTCATCTTCACTGCTTAAGATGATCGGTAAAGACCAAATGGAAAACTGTTAGCAGACTCAAAAATAATGTTTACTTGAATGTTTAAAGTATTTTTTGGCTGTGTTAAAGTTACCCTGGCTGGATATGCTAACACGCTCCATTTTGTGGCACATAACTCACCCAGGATGGTCTTTGTTTAGGAGCACAGAGAGTGCTGGTTATTTTCCCCTTAGTCGTTTTGTGCTGTTTTCTGACCTGTGGCTGCTGCTGCTGCGCGTTAACCCCACAGGGTTATTTTGGTTATTCCAGGAGAATTAACTGGCCCGAATGAGAACCACAACCTCAGCCAATCAAGTAGGGTCCAATACAAAGTCTTCATAGATACAGTACTTGGAATTTGAGTGTTCAGATGATTATTTTAATCTATAATTCATAAAGGCGTACATGTAAATTTTTGTTGTATTCCTTGGGAAATGGAAGTAGAAAAGGACAAAATGGCCACATGCAGCTTTAAAGTGGCGAAGACTGAGCCAAGAGCTTACGGCAACCAGCCACGTTTTTTAGTTTAAATGATTGTGTTAAGAAGCAAATGATCAAACATGAGCACAATGCAAAGGTTAGAAAAACTCACTCTGAATGGCTTTGGAATTCAGGGAGCTTATTAACAGCTCATAACCTCTCCACAGAATCCCATCTGAAAAACAAAATGACATTCTCTGACTGACTGAGGGGTAACACAGCATGTTGTTTAGCTTTCATTCTAAATGTGGATATTTCATCATAAAAAGGAGGTGCTTTTTCATAGGTTCACCGCTCAGCTTTGGTGATGTCATGGTGAACAAATCAGTTTACAGATGGTTGTTTCTGGGTTTGTTCACAAATTCTTCTTATTGTATGCCTTCACTAAAGTCTAGATATTTTTCCACACCATATTCTCTGAAAGGAAGAGAAACAGGGCTGGTACTGACTTGAACGCCTCTGGGCATGTATTACACATGGAGGAAACGTCTCTGAGAAGCACATTGTCCACACAAGGGCGCTGTGCCAGCTCTTCCATTTTTAGTTCGGTTTTATACACTCAGTCTCTGGGGAGATGTGTCAGAGCAAAGGAACAAACCAACGACCAGCTCGTCTTTATACTGAACTGCTGTTTCAGCATTCGCCATGTGTTCTGTGCAGGTTGTGGGTTGCAGAGGTGTGGTTCCTCAAATGGCCTGTTAATTACCAAAGAACTTCAGGCACGTTGTCTGAAACGAACAGCAGTTCCAGCTTAGAGGAAGAATGTCAGCCTGTGAGAGAGCAGTGCAGACCCTGTGGGTCTGTTTTCATCAGCTCGCTGGCTGGGAAACGCAAACCCTTTTTAGATCTAGATCTGCAGGAAGTGACTGAATGTGATTAGCTACTGAAAACAATCTATTTGGTCTGAATTTCAGTAGAACCCTGAGAGCTTTCTGTGCAGTAGGTGTGGATGTTTTGGCCCGGCGGGCCGTAGTAGTTTGAACGAGCCTGTAGAGCCGTTCATGGGACTCCTACAGGCTTCTGAAAAGTAGCCCTCAGTTTTACCTGCTGGCTTCACATAGCTTTTACATTTCAGTCTTAAAGTGTCTTCACTCTTACTTGACCTATGAGATGTCTACATATCTTACTATGGCTTGTCTATGAAAGCACAGCAGCTTATTGAAACAAACTTTCAATAAGCTGAATAAGCTAAGTTGAATTTCACGGCATTCCATTAAGGTTTATTGATTTTTCTCTTCAACACTCAGTGTCTTTCTGTGAGAACACATTTATACTCCACAGCTTTAGTTCACAGTAGTTTAGAGTTTTCTTCGCTGGTAGCTTTTGGATGTTTTCAGTCATCTTTATTCCAAAATATAATATCAGTGAAAGACCTTCTGTGTCACACTCTGGTTCAGAATTGGCTTAGTTAGCCTTAGATGTACCTAAATACCATTGCTGTATGTTTATGAAAGAAGACCTATATTGTTAAGGTTTCTGAAAACCCTTAGGGTATTTGAAAACTTGTTTTTTTTCTTTTCTTTTTTTATGCAGTGTGTTTCCAATAATGTTGGCTTTTTTAACACGTCTTTAGTGTCCTGAAGGTGTTGCTAACCCACAGTGCAACACTTTAGTATCATCTTGTTCTGGTGCCAAATTCATTGTGATTTCTTTTTGTGTGTGTGTGTGTGTGTGTGTGTGTGTGTGTGTTTACCAATAGCTTAAATAGTTGCTTAAAGCACATTGTTGTCTGATAAAGCCAAGGGAAATTTAAAGCCATAATGAGTTTGTGACCAACGTAGAAGAACTGCTCTACAGAAATAAAGAAACATCTGAGCGATGCTCGCACTCACACACTAAGATGTTGTTGGTGGGAAAGATATGTTGTATTTGTGAAATACATTTTATGTGCAATAGTTTTGATTGTCTGCACGACAAACCAGGTTTTCACAATAAAGTGTTGGTGGAAATATTCATTAGCCATATGTAAGACAGAGCTGTCTGTAGGGGCAGTCTGTTGAAATGCTCTCGCATCATGTCATGTCTGTAATGTCAGTACTGTAATAATAATGATTGTTTCTGATGTGCAAAATTCCGTGTGTTGGATTTTTTTGTTTGCAGGAACTTCTGTTGAGAACTGAGGAATGATGTCACCTGCTTTGTGCCAACTGAACATTGTACTAATGCACTTTCCAATTATATTTTTACTTTGTAGAAAATAAATAATAAAGAACTAAACAGAAATCTTAGCGGACTTTGAATAGGTTTTTCTGCTGTGGTCATTGGTGTTCATGGTGCTGGGTCTTCTCTAGAACAGCTTCATTTATTCTGAGAATAAGTGACACACAGACTTGTCATTTGGTGACTTTTGAATCTGAAATCAAATTCCTTGTTTTTACCCACAAACCTGGCAAATAAAGCTGATTCTGATTGAAGGCTGATTTTATTCAGAGGTATCAACTTGAAAGGGGCTGCATGCAAATGTCCTGCTTATTTACCTGATGTATGTTTAAACATGCAATAATTTCCTTTTTGCAAACATCAGTTCCATGCGATATTTTAGTGCTTTGTATCATCATATTAGAGAAAAAATTATGGGAACTCACCCTATAGTAGGGGAGCTAGCCTGGGTTCATTTACACAATTGAGTACAAAAGGTTTGATGGGCTGATATTGTAAACACTTCTCTGGGGATGTACAAAACCCTTTTCTTAAGCAATGTTGAGTACAGGGCTCATATTAGTTTTGCTGAAACTCCATACATGACTGCTTTGGAAAATGCATCTTAAGAAAAAAATAGCACAAGGGTCTCCCTTTAAGAAACGGTCCAAAGAGAGACCAAAAAGGGTCTCAATTACACTTTTGTGTACAAAATTGAAATTCACACTATGAAATCCTCTCATATCACCTTGCTTAAAAATGTAACTTAAGCTTAAGAAGGGGTTCTATCACCCTGGGGTCAAAAGTAGGTCAAATTACACTTTTGAGTACAAAACTGAAATTCAGAGAAGCAAGGCATCTCATGTTAATGAATGTAGTGTTTCTAAGTGAGGAAAAATTATCTTAAGGGTTCTGCTCTTTATAAAGGGTCGATAACATGCAAAAAGTGAGTACTAATACACTATTGAATACATATTTTGAAATTCATTCTCCATCTATGCAAATGGAACTTAAAATACCTGTATAATTTAGTCTGGCTTATTAAGAAAAATCCATCAAGTACAGTCAAAGTGATACAGCTGTAAGCAGTATACCAATATTTCACTTATGCTGTACTCTTTGGAGAATTCTGTAATTCTGTTTTGTAAAGTAACATACCAAGGAAATGGATGTCACAGATAAGATGAAAAAGTATAGAATAACAGTTTTATTATGAAATGCACCTGCCATAGCGTTTGCAATGAGGAGGCAGTGCTGTGCTTCGGACAGCACTGCCTCCCATGCAAATGCATGGAGGCACCTATTACTATGCACCTCTAAAGGCGTCTCTGTCTTATTCTTTATTTTTCATCTGTCACGATTAATGCGGCCCGAACCGTAGCGTGCACCCCCACAATATAGGTATCAAAACGTGCGGCTCGATTACGAGATGTGTGCTACTACTTTTATTGGGGTTTCGAGTTACCATGGCAACAAAATTAGCGAAAAACCACCCCCAAAAAACCCATAGGAATGAATGGAGTCTGGTAGAAAGAAAGCCTAAAAAAAAGCCTCCAAATGACCAATTTCAACGCTGTACTGTGTCGTCATGCTTTCACCTACGAACACCGTTTAACTTCCAGTTTGTAGATATATCTGTGACCTACTCAGAAGTGAAAATGGGATGTGGATATCTTTTATTGTCTCTTCACAGTTAGTCCTCAAAGCTCATGTCCAAAAATCAGCGAAATCATCGTTTACAATGAAAGTAAATGACGGAATTCTCCAACCGCTAGAGTGGCCCACTCTAGCTTTTTTAAACATTTCAAAACTCCGAACAACTTGACCTTACTCGCTCAATTTTCACTCTACGTAGACAAATTATACATCAAAACGTAGGTATTTTTGTCAGGATTCGGGAAATGTAACCCTCATTGGTGTGGCATTTATAGTTTTTTCGCAAATCACCTCAGACCGACACAAACCCGAAACCTCCCCCATTCATTTCCTATGGAGCGCTTTTGAAAAATGACGTCTGAAAATCCAAAACATCACATGTTTTCGCATTATCGCTACTCCTAAACCGTTTTATGTACAGGCATGAGACTTTCACACATGAATGTCCCAACCCTTCTGGCACTCATAAAAAAGGAATTTTGTGGATAACTGTTACGGTTTTTCCGCAGGAACAATTTGTTCGGGAGTAGCGAATGTGAAAAATCCTAAAAACGCTTTGGAGCTGCATTTTCCCACACCAACCACTTTTTTACATCGTCGCTGTGTCTAGACCGATTTTTGTACAAACAGAAAAATGAGATTCTTGGTCCTCAAAAGCCTGCTGATACTCACGGTGAAAGAATTATTTTGATATCTCTTATACTTTTTGAGTTACAGAGATTTGTTTGGGACCCTTTTTAGAGGATTTCTGAAATTCCATAAAAATCCCCTTTAGATCATAATTTTTTACGCCTTTATTAAACTTTTTCCAGCAAAAAGCGATAGCTTGTCTTCTTCCCCTATCCGTTATGAACTAAACGCAGAAAAAATTACGTATCTACCAATTACGGATCAGGAGATATGAAGCATTGTTCGAGGCAAAGTTCTCCATTATAATCCAATAGGCAGTCTTTGACACAAAGTGTCTGCACTTCTGTAGAATTGCCAGCTGCAGGTGTGTCAGTGAGTTTCCATGACGACGGAACTCTGAGGGCCAGAGGGAGAGGCTCTATTGAGATAGAATGGCAACTTTCGACACTCACTCCAGTTGCTGTGATCAATGTAGAAATCTGAAATTCGCACAGTCACTTCCTCTTGACATTTTAAAATTTTCAAGTGACTTTCAGCCATGTGTCATTTTTCTGTCCCATTTTGGATTTCACATGCTTTCCTATTGGGCCTTTGCTTCCAACAGGACCTGGCATGATGCCCAGACACGACCCAATTGGCCAATACAGCACCACCCACCTGTGGGAAATAGCGCTACTGACAATTTTGGTCAAATGTTGAGTTCTGGGCCCAGATGTGGTGAGGCTGAGTTGCTAAACGAGGCCAATCTGACCCATGAACTTTGGTCACGTTTGGTGACATTAAGTATTGGCACCCCTTTTTGAGGCACTTCCCAGTACAGGATTTGGACCAAACTGACAGAGTACAATCACCCGGTGATACTGAACACAACCATGCTAGCGGCTAATGGTTAGCATGTTGCTAACCGGAAGTAGCTCTAGGAAGGTCTCACCAACTTCTGCTTCACAGAGTCTGTTCTTACTTTAGAGAGAAAGCTCCACAGGAAATTTGGGCTACGTCGCATAAAGCATCTCCAAGCTATGAGGTTTCAAACAACCAATGCTTTTCAATGGGGGACCGTACCCCTTATGGTCCCAATGACGCATTCCCATATATGGTGCTACAGTATAGCTCAGATGGAAAGTGCAGGCTTTGCATGCAAGAGGTCGTTGGATCGAAACCCGGCGTGGGAGACTAAGAGTTTTGTATTATAATCCCCACAGTGTGTATATTAAAACATGTGTGCTGATCCCATGAAGTCTTTTTTTGTACCACCCGCCATTTTGAGTTACCATGGCAACGTTATAAACAACGTATTTTCTCCCTATTTGAGGCTCATCCCAGTACAGGATTTGGACCAAACTAACAGAGTACAGTCACCCAGTGATACCAAACACAACCATGTTAGCAGCTAACGGTTAGCATGTTGCTAACCGGAAGTAGCTCTAGGAGGCATGTACAAACTTCTGCTTGACAGATTTGGTGAATTTTAGGATTTTCTCCCTTTTTAGGCACTTTTCAGTACAGGATTTCAACTAAACTAACAGAGTAACATGACCCGGTGATACTGAACACAACCATGCTAGCGGCTAACCGTTAGCATGTTGCTAACCAGAAGTAGCTTTAGGAAGGCCCTATCAACTTCTTCTTAGCCAGGGTTCTTCTGCCTTTACAGGCAGAGAGAGGGCTGCAGCTGTCAGTGAGTCTCCATGACAACGCTGCTTAGCAAGAGGCTCCTAGGAGGTCCATTGACTTAACATGGCACCTTTCAACGGCCGCTGTGAGGGCTGTGAAGACTGTAGGAACCTGAAATTCGCAGTGTTACTTCCTGTTAGTATTTTGACGGTACGGTACACACCAAGAGGCAGGCGCCTTGCTAAATTTCTTCAGAAATTTTTCTAGTTGTATTATACAATGTTCATTCAGAGTCTTCATTTGCAATGCTGTCCGAGTCACTTTCATAGCAGTCATTGTCAGAGGTGTGGTCAGTCATCGTACAGTCGTCGTCAACAACATCAGATGAAGTTGGGAGAACTCTGTCATGAATTTGAGGACCAGTGAACCATACGACTTGATATGCTCCATCTACAAGTTCCCATCCTTGTTGAGGAATCTTTGGGATTTCCCTGTCGCAGGCTGCATGCCATGTCATAGCAACAAAGTTGTTCCGATGAATCTTCTGTGTGATCACATTCTCACAAGGGGGGATGCTGCTAGAATCAACACCCATGAGTTTTGCAAATGCCAGCTTTCCCTTCTTCGGGCCAAACATTTTGTGAAAGACAGTGAATCTGTGTGTGTTGAGTGGTACTTTATCTTTTGCACCATAGAGCTTTGCACTATACTCCTTGAGCACATCACAGGCTGCTTCTTCTACTTGTCCTTCAGCCAATGAAGTGAATGTTCCTGGTAAGAGATCTTCTCCTCAGCAATTTCCAGTGGACGTTTTTTCCCCTTCCTTATGAACAAAGAAGTATAATCGCATCCTGTAAATAGATGAAAACCTGGTAGGGCTCTGCATCTTACTCATATCAAAATGTAAATAAATAAACAGAAAGATGAATAGGAGTCAAGGTTCACACTTCAGTAGTAGTGTTAATTTTGTCACCTATTTTTAATTTAGTCTTAGTCTTGTGGCAAATGTCCTTGTTAGTTTTAGTCACATTTAGTCATTCACATATCTTTTTTCTAAGTCAAGTTTTAGTCGACTAAAAGTCTCACCATTTTAGTCTAGTTTTAGTCAAAAGAAAACTCAATATATGTTAAGTCAAGTTTTAGTCAAAACATTTAAGTCTTTTTTAAAATAACAAATTATTTCTGAGATTATTTCTGATAACGATTTCAGTCAAATAGTGTTTCACATATCTCAAATATTGTTTAAATGTCATAATTAAGTTACCTAACAAACTACACTTACTGAATATTTTTTTTTTGTAATGCAACTCTGGTTTTCTGATTTAAAGGTATACTATGCAACCGGGGTTGATTTTCCAGCGAGGCTCCCCCCAGAGGGCGAAAGTAAAAGTGCACTTTCGTAAATATGCTCAGCTGTTCTACTGGTTTCTCCGTCAAGCCAGGCGCGGTTGTTTTGAGCTTAGCAGAAAGGCGAACGCAACGAATCACCATGTCTACTAACACAGTGAAAGTATGAACATGCACACAGAGAGAGAGAAACCATTCCAATGCAGTGTTTCTCCTAGGAATTTGCTTACCGGATGAGCGGAGCGGGGGGGAGACAAGCTTAGCGCGATGGAGCGGGGGAAGACAAGCTTTGCAACCGGCAGAGCGGGGGAGACTAGCTTTGCACGCATATGGAGTTTTTTTTTTTGGAATGTTGGCCAGGCGGTAGCGTGAGGGAAACCCTACAATGTTACTTACAATCTCATCAGCAGAAACGCGAGGTCCGTGTCAGCCTTGCAGCCTTCTTTTTCTTTTAGTTCTCGCCATTCTGAAAAAGCTTGCCCGATGTTCACCCGTGTAGGACTCTTCTCTCTGTCCAGAGCCATTTTCCTCTTTCTTGCCTGCTCCAACATGGGCTTTCGCTGTTTTCTCGCTGGTTCCGCCATAATAACTGCACAAATCTAGCAACGAACATGCCTTTCACTGGGGGCGTAAAGCAGTTCTTGCCGTAAAGCAAGACCGACTCTCGCGATGCACACGAGACTACTGAGCCTGTGAGTGCGGGCCGAGGGCTCCTGCAATTGCAAGTATGGTATTTCCCCCACAGACCACCAGGGCGGCCGAGAAAACCTTGGTTCGACCTGAAATGACTCATTTAATCATCCAAAACGGTATGAAAGACATCAATTAACTGAAAAATGTTGCATAGTATGCCTTTAAGAGACACATTCATAAATGATTAACTTGTTCCGAAGAGATTTTTATTTTGAACCAACACAATTCAAAAGCTGGGGCATAACAGACTCCAACTGACAAGTTAGAAAGGTTTTTAGAACTGTTTTGGTTGCCTTGTGTCTCATTATTCTGTTATAAAATAAAATTAGCATACTCAGAAAAACTGAAAACAATAGGTCCACTGTACTGTAGGTCTAAAATACAACCTAAGTATTTACTAGGTTGGTCTTGAGAAATATCAAATGAGATTTAACAAGGCTTAACAAACAATATTTCTGCTGTTACTACAGCTGCTGAAACTTCCACCTGAGGTTAAACACTCAATTAGACAATCAAGTTCAAAGGCGAGATTTGCAACAGTAAGCAAAATCCATTACAAGGTAGAATGCTAGAAAAAAGTGTGTGTTTGAATTAAGGGTTATTATTATTATTTTATTTTTTTTATTCCTTTATTTAACCAGGAAAAGTCCCATTGAGATTAACAATCTCTTTTTCAAGGGAGTCCTGGCCAAGATAGCGGCAAAAGATTACATTACAATTTACATTACAGTTTACAATAACATCTATCTAAATTAGAATTTCATAAAACAGTTACAAACCATAGATCTCATTTCCAAACTTTTGAGCAATCGTTTAAAACGTCCGATCGGAATCCAATCCTTCAACTTCCAGTCTTTCTGAAGATTGTTCCATGCTGTGGGGGCAGAGTACTGAAAAGCTGTCTTTCCAGCTTCAGTGCGGATACTAGGTACAGACAGAAGCAGAGACTCTTGAGAACGTAGAGAATACAGTCCAGCTGCTCTTGGTTGAATGTACTCACAGAGGTATGAGGGGAGCAGACGCAGAATACCCTTATAAATGATCATATACCAGTGAGTGAGTCTACGAGTCTCTAATGCTGGCCAGCCCACACGTATATAAAGTTCACAGTGGTGTGTGCGAGGCTTACAATTTGTGATAAATCGTAGAGAGGCATGGTAAATTGAGTCTAACATTTTTAAAACTTGATCTGGGGCATTAATATAGATTAGGTCACCATAGTCCAGAATGGGTAAAAACGTTGCAGTTACCAGTCTCTTCTTCGACTTAAAAGAGAAACAAAGCCTATTCCTGAAGAAGAAGCCAATTTTCACTCTGAGTTTTTTAATCAATTGTTCAACACGAGGTTTAAAATTTAGATTTTCATCAATTAAAATTCCTAAATATTTAAAAGATTGAACCCTTCTTATTAAAGAAGAACAAAACTATAACCAAACTATAACCAAAACAGTATACAGTTAATCACTGTAGACTTTGTTAAGTTTTAGAAAAGCACTTCTTTCTAATGTAACTCTTGCTCTGTTGCGGCGGCCACTTGAAAGATCTCCAGTTAAACTAAAGACTCGCTGTGCAAAGGCTTTGGAAGCTGGCATTGCCAGAAGGTCCAATGCCAGAGGTTTCAGCAGTGGAAACAGGGTGGAGCTTTAAGAAAACCAGAAATCCATGCCCGAATCGTCTGGGTTTGCGTGGGACAGAGCTTCTTTGAATTTTTGTACCTCTAGTCGGATTGAGGTTTTGGAGGTCTTTGGCCTTGATGGCCGATGGGCACTCAAAAACCTGAATCTAGGCCGCTTTTGCAGAGGTGCATCTGAGACCTCTGCACTTCCAATGTCCTCATCATCTGTCGCCTCTTCCTGGTATGGTACACTGCGAGTGATGTACTCTTCAGCTTTACTGAGGAGATTCTGTATGTCGTCATGATAATTTTCAATAAGGGCCTCTGCTGACACACTGGCGTCAACAAAACAAGCAGCTGCAGCAAGAGGTTAAAACTTGCTTGCTGACACATCCAGGAAACAACTGAAGCGTAGATGCATATCTGCAGACATCTTCTGTGCCAGTGTAGCTACATCCCTGTAGCTTCTGGCATGAACAAGGGAGAAGTCTGAAAGGTGGCTTTTCAAGTCCAGTAGTGCAGGCACAACCAGGGAGAAACAACTTGTATCACTTTCAAGCACCTTTGTGTGTTCTGCAAATGGAAGGAGCAAGTCTTTGAGGATGGCCACCTTCTGCCATTTACTGGGAAGTAGGCAATCCCAGCCCATGGTGTCAGCCACTGATGTCACATGGTCCTTTTATTTTAAGTAAACGAGACAACATCAAAAAAGAACTGGACCATCTGGTTGGACAGTCTTTGATGAGAATGCGTCCACATTCTTCCAGCAACCGTTCTGTGGCAACAGATGATTTGCGAAACTGTTTCACCACATGCTGGACCTTGTCCAGTAGACGTTTGATTGCTTGTTCCTTCTTGATCCTATTGACGACAAGCTGAAGGGTATGGACCACACTCTCCAAGGCTCCATATCTAATAGAAAATTTAACAACACAAAACAACAATTCTTTTCATTAATCCTACAATAACTATTATTCTATACAATAGCAAATTATCACTACATTACATTAATTAATTAATTAAACATATTTCAGATTATTTTTAGATTTAATATGAAATATCTATTACTGTGAATAATAACAAGCACCATTCACAGACTGACCTTTCATCTGCCTCTTCCTCTTCATCACTACCCTGGGAATCGCTCTCATCAGAACTGGTGTCTTCTTCTTCGTGGCGAAATGCAGAAACCATGTTGCTTCCATTATCTGTTATAATCATGAGAATTTTTTCCTTTGGGATCCCCCATTCTTCTGTGCACTCTTCCACAAGAGTAGCAATAGAATGAGCAGTGTGTGGGTGAACCATTTGCTTCAAGTTTAGAAGTATGTGTTCAGCTTTACTGTCTTGAACATTGAAATAGCAAGCACTGACAGCAAGGAAAGAGGCTGTGAGCCCCTTTTTAGTCCATATGTCTATGCCAATGGTCACTTTGCAGGCCATAGCCAGTCTGTTTTTGAATTTGACCTTTTCAGCTAGGCACATTTGGTCCACTAGGTGTGCAATTTTGGTCTTTTTTGGTACGGTCAGTCTTTTATCTATTTTCCTATCATGTTGATGAATTCCTCCTCTTCTACTGTCTGTAGAGGGTGGGCTGTCCGGGCTACCCATTTAGCTATAGCCTCCTCTTTAATGTGTTGTTCCCGGGAGTCTGGCTTGTACTTGATGTGAGAAAAGAGTGCACCTGACATAGATGGCCTCTCCTCTGTCCTGGCTGGTTGCTTGACCACATCTGGAATCTATAGTAAGAATAAATACAATGAGGCCTCATTTAATGCAATGACATCAGGGTCACACGTGTTATAGTGGAAATAAATAACTTAATGACAAGCCTAAGATCAAAACTGAAGGTGGATATATTTTATATGACAAAGTAAATTACCAACTTAATGTTATACATGGTAGTGCACACACCATTATTGAGGATATTTCGAGTAATATTACATGTAATAGTTAAACTTGATTTTCTTACATAAATTGGATTTTATGCCTAATTACATTCATTTTGATTATGGTAAGAGGGCATACACACGCAACATAAAAAGTTAATGCTCATGTGTCAATTGGTTGGCTGCAGGAGTGAACTCGAATTAACAGTTAAGCTATAGAAGGATTTATGTGTGTGGTGTGTGTTAAAACGCATAATAACGTGTTATTATTGGCCAAACAAGGTATTCAGGGTCTGAGTAAACATGCAAGGAGCAGAATATAACACAACTAGAAAATTTCTGAAGAAATTTAGCAAGGCGCCTGCCACTTGGTGCATACCGTGCCGTCAGAAATAGCAACAGGAAGCAACACTGCGAATTTCAGCTTCCTACGGCCTTCACAGCCCCCGCAGCGGCCGTCGAAAGGTGCCATGTTAAGTCAATGGACCTCCTAGGAGCCTCTTGCTAGCAGCGTTGTCATGGAGACTCACTGACAGCTGCAGCCCTCTCTCTGTCTGTAAAGGCAGAAGAACCCTGGCTAAGCAGCAGTTGGTAGGACCTTCCTAAAGCCAGACCTCTCAACTTTTATCAAAAGTTAGGAGTGAGATTATGCTAATTTGGGGGCGGGGCTTGTTTGGGGGCGGGGCTAACCGGACCCTGGAAGAGCCGGTGGAGTCAACTCCATCTCATTTTTATCCCACCAGACATTGAAGTAGACATGTATTACTTGTGTTAAAAAGAGAAAGAGACATATTAATACTTTATTGTTCAGTTAATGGATTAAAACATAAATAATACACAATTGTTTAAATAATACTGAATAAAATTAAGTAGATTTTAATTATTGACCGAATTATTACACTGTTACACATTCATCTATGGGTTGTTTATCATTGTGAATCTATAACCTGATTGGTGAATCAGGCTGAGTTTCATCAAGCCTTTATGATCCCCTCAGCAGCAACACTGAAGCACACAGAGGTTCCCGCTGCGTCTTTACGCACGATCCTGCTGCTGATGTGTCCCTCCTTTCAGCTCAATGCACTTCTAGACTGTTACAGTTTATAACATTCTCATCACCTTTCACAGCGACAGGTTTCTCAGTCAGTCACCGCGCTGACTAGACAAATCTCTATTGCTCTCGTCAGTGCGCTCTGGGCGCACTGACGCCCAGAGCGCACCGCTCCGAGGGAAAGGAGGGGAGGGAGAGGAGCAAGCGCGGAGGCACAGAAATACGGTGCATGTAGTTAAAAAATGCAGAATTAATAAAAACAAAACGTATAAACAGACCAAGTGGCGTTTTAAACTGCATCTGGTTAGCAGAACTGTTTTTATGATCAGCGTGCAGCCATGACTGGTTCTGAATGAACCGGTCATCTCGCAGCAGCTCTCCCTCCGCCCCCTCCCCTCCTGTGTACGCGGTACAGGACCTTACCGGCTTATTTTCACCACTGTTAAGACTAAAATTATTCATAACTCTGATCACTCTTCCTGCTGCTCTGTTAACACGAACTGCAGCAGGAATTACTGATGGCCACAAGTTGTGAAAGAAGCTGAAACAGCTCAGCAGAAGGCGGAGTTTTGTCGTCCGCAGCCCAGATGGGCTTTGTGATTTTTATGCGTGAAAAATGCCATGTTTGCGTGTGAAATGTCTTGTGTTGCGTGTGAGCGTGTGAAGTTAGTGAAATGCGTGTGTCACACGGTCAATGCGTGAGAGTTGAGAGCTATGCTAAAGCTATTTCCGGTTAGCAACATGCTAACGGTTAGCCACTAGCATGGCTGTGTTCAGTATCACCGGGTGATGTTACTCTGTTAGTTTGGTTGAAATCCTGTACTGAGAAGTGCCTAAAAAGGGAGAAAATCCTAAAATTCACCAAATCTGTCAAGCAGCAGTTTGTACAAGCTTCCTAGAGCTACTTCCGGTTAGCAACATGCTAACCGTTAGCCGCTAACATTGTTGTGTTTGGTATCACTGGGTGATTGTACTCTGTCAGTTTGGTCCAAATCCTGTACTGGGATGAGCCTAAAATAGGGAGAAAAAACGTTGTTTATAACGTTGCCATGGTAACTCAAAATGGCGGTTGGTATAAAAAAATACTTCATGGGATCAGCACACATGTTTTAATATACACACTGTGGGGATTATAATAAAAAACTCTTAACCTCTCACGCCGGGTTTCGATCCCACGACCTCTTGCATTCAAAGCCTGCATTCTCCGTCGGAGGTATACTGTAGCGCCATATATGGGCATGCATTACTGGGACCATAAGGGGTTTGGTCCCCCATTGAAAAGCATTGGATGTTTGACACCTCATAGCTTGGAGATGCTTTATCCGACGTAGCCTAAATTTCTTGTGGAGCTTTCTCTCTAAAGGAAGTACAGACTCTGTGAAGTAGAAGTTTGTCCGAGCTTCCTAGAGCTACTTCCGGTTAGCAACATGCTAACAGTTAGCTGCTAACATGGTTGTGTTCAGGATCACCGGGTAATTGTACTCTGTCAGTTTGGTCCAAATCCTGTACTGGGAAGTGCCTCAAATAGGGGTGCCAATACTTAATGTCACCAAACGTGACTAAAGTTTGTGGGTCACATTGGGTCCGTGTACCTTCAGGCAATTCGATTTTTTTCCGGAAAACCAAAACGGAAAACGGAAACTACTTCCGTTTTCTCGTTTTTCCATTTAAATAAAAAAACGGGAAAATGGAAAACAAAGCCGTTTTTCCGTTTTTGTCAACACAATTTAGAAACGGAAAACCAGAAAAACTTGATGACAAAAACGGCCCGTTTTTCGATTTCGCCAATTCTTTTTTTTCCATTTTCTTTTTAAGATTGAAAGACGAAGACGCTTTCACGGCTGGCCCGGAAGTGCAGGAAAATATTTCAAAATAAAAGCCTAGATGTACACGTAACATAATGCAAGTCTGAAGAAAAATAATGAAGCGGAGAGATTTCTTTTGAATAAAAAGAGGACCTTTTTAGGTTGCAACATGATAGTTTATTGTAGATACGTGAGCTTTATTACATTATTGTGTGTTTTATTGGTGGAACACTGAAACACAAAGGCTGATCAAATGCTGTATACAAAAATATGGAAGCAAAGTTTATTTGAAGATTTTTCTCATCAAGCAAAACCCACCTTCACATAGGATTACTGTCTATATGTGTCTTGTTTTTAGTGAACAGTATATATTGTTGAAGCTAACAGAGAAACAAAGTTGTTTTTATTGATTTAATTGATTTATCTTCACCAACAACAAAAACAAATAGGGGAGACCGGGCTAGTTGTCACACTTTTTACACTCATACATAAATATTGGAATCAAAACACCATATATAAAAAACATATGTACCAGATGAAAGAGCAAAGTCTCAGGTATATATTTTGTATTCTGGTATTTTTCATATCTTATTCCTGTGCAGAGTTATAAGCGATCTAATGGAGATTGTCACCATGTGACAAGTTGCCCCTCCAAAGGGTGAGTTGTCACACGGGGTTTTGCAAACAATAAAAAAAGGGCAAAATGAATTTTGTTGTTATTTTTAATGTTAAGTGAATAAATGACAATAACTCACTTTTACTATTTATGAAATAAATATGCAACATGCATTACGAAACTGACACTTAAACTTTGAATACAAACAAAAGAAAATCTCAGAGTCAGACTCCTCATCTGAGTTGCAGTTTTGGCATAGCTTATGTAGACTGAATTGCCAGGAGCACATGCTTCATATGAAATAAAATGAAATATTATGAAACTTTGATTGATAGCTGTCTGACCCTGAATTTCCGCTGGTGTGAATGTTTTACAGTATCACCTCAAAGTGCGGTAATTGACATTAAAGTCCTTCGCTGTACTTCTGTTCGACTTGTGACCTAGGGTCACCTGCCTGACAGCCCTCAGCATCACGTCAGGTGCTGCACGGCCATGCTCTGTTTTTCTTTTATAACTCCTGACCATCTTCTCACTTTGTCCTCTCTTTTAAATCGCTCTTTTTTCTGTAAAAAGATGTAAAATATTTAGTAGGATGTATGGATTTAAATTATTTTTAAAAATTATCATTTTGGGGTAAGTTGTTACATGTGACAACTTGCCCCAAAATGATCATGTTTGCTAATGCTAGCTTTTTTTTTTGCTAATGCTATTTTTAAGACTAATCTTAAAACTTTCCTTTTTGACAAAGCTTATAACTGGAGTGGCTCATGTTACCCTGAGCTACCTCTATAGTTATGCTGCTATATATAGGCTTAGGCTACTGGAGGACATCAGGGCCTATTTTTCTCACTCTACTGATTTCTCCTGTTCTCCAGTTTTGCATTGCATTGAAATGACTGTTGTCATTTCAGCTTTTAACTTTTTGTTCTCTCTTTTTCTCCATAGTCTGACGTTCTGTTAGCTGTGACATCATCCAGAGAAGACAGCTCACCCGCTATTACCGTCTAATGTAGAACAGATTACTGGATCAGTGTGTGCTTCTGTGCTTTTTTTGTCTCTCTTGTTGTGTCTCTGCTCTGTCTTCTGTAACCCCAGTTGGTCGAGGCAGATGACCGTTCATACTGAGCCTGGTTCTGCTGGAGGTTTTTCCTTCCCGTTAATGGGGAGTTTTTCTTTCCACTGTCGCTTCATGCTTGCTCAGTATGAGGGATTGCAGCAAAGCCATGTACAATGCAGATGACTCTCCCTGTGGCTCTACGGTTCTCCATGAGTGAATGCTGCTTGTCGGGACTTTGAAGCAATCAACTGGTTCCCTTATATAGGACTTTTTTTTGACCAATCTGTATAATATGATTGAATTTGACTTTTTAAAGTGTCTCGAGATGACATGTTTCATGAATTGGCGCTATATAAATAAAATTGAATTGAATAGCTCTATCTTAATGTTAGGCTTAATCAAAACAATGACTGAAGTATGACCGGATGCCTTAATATCTACTTTAACAAGTCCATATGTATAACTGCTAGAATTTTTATCTGAATGAAGGTAATTTTAAAAAATATAGAGTTAATATTTTTTAATTTTTTTACTTTGGGTAGTGGAAAATGGTCAATTGGTGCTCATTTAAACTTACAATGTCCTGTCCTCTTCTCACTCAGTCCGTGAGACCTGACCATGCAAAGGAAGAAAACTAGTATTCCACTTTTTGGTTGCACCCTCTGCTGGAGAAGATAATTGCAATGTGACAACTAGCCCCGGTCTCCCCTACTGCCACCGGGACAGAGTGCCTCATATATTTCCTATTTTTCATACAAAAGATGCTAATTAAAAAGTGAAACTGTTCCCTGTCTGGACTAGAAAAGCATCTATAGCGGCTTTCACGGGAGTTCCTCAGTGCTTCCTCTCTCCTTGATGGAAATTTTTGATTATATTTTTACTAAACAAGTGTTACAATCTCCCTTATTGAATAGCCTATGGATTCTTATTCATAAGGACACTGAGATCCAATATAACCAATAGCTAGCATTGCCTGTTTTTTCTAAGTCTGTTTTAGAAAGTGCAATTATTTACTCATTTGCTTAAAGAACCGATCCAGAAAGCTGGTCCTGTGCTGAGGATCCACTACTGGAACCGCTGAGCTGATTGTCCAGAATAAAATGCTGCATAAGCTACCGAAGATGATGGATAACTTCCTTCTCTCCAAAACACAGTGAAGAATCAAAAGAGCAAGGGACTTCTTCATATTCTTTAAGATGATAGCTCCTCAAGATCCTTCCTGCCAGCAGCTCACATTCTTCTACTATATTTTTGATTGATTTTTTTTAATATATTTAAATTTCCCTTAAGGTACTAAGAATTTTTAATATTTATTTTGGCTTGAAATACTGAAGATTTGTGGTTATTTCACACATTTATATGAGACCAAGTGGTTACTATTTTATTGAAGTGTTACACTATTTACTTAAACAACTGCTTATACCAAATCCCCACAAGGTGACGTTATACTACTGGTAGGGATGTTGCTGCTTCAATAAACAAATTTTAATCATTCAACTGATTAAAAATAAGTTCATTCTGCTGAGTTTTCCCCATACTCATGCTATTTTAGATTTTTACATTACATAATCTTTGTTGTCACATTTAACAGCAACAGGTTTTAATCTCAACCTTCATCCTGCCCAGACATTACCCCCCCCCACAATAAAACACACAATAACGTATTAAAGCTCACGTTTTTTACGATAAACTATCATGTTGCAACGTAAAAAGGTTCTCTTTTTACTCAAAAGATATCTCTCCGCTTCATTATTTTTTTTTCAGGCTTGCATTATGTTACGCGTACATCTAGGCTTTTATTTTGAAATATTTTTCTACACTTCCGGTTCAGCCGTGAAGACTGTCTTCGTCTTTCAATCTTAAAAAGAAAATGAAAAAATGAATGGGCAAAATCGAAAAACGGGCCGTTTTTTTCATTAAGTTTTTCTGGTTTTCCGTTTCTAAATTGTGTTGACAAAAACGGAAAAACAGCTTTGTTATCCATTTTCCCGTTTTTTATTTTAAATGGAAAAACGAGAAAACGGAAGTAGTTTCCGTTTTCCGTTTTGGTTTTCCGGAAAAAAATCGAATTGCCTGAAGGTACACGGACCGTAGTGCCATTTCCCACATGTGGGTGGTGCTGTATTGGCCAATTGGGTCGTGTCTGGTTATCATGCCAGGTCCTGTTGGAAGCAAAGGCCCAATACGAAAGCATGTGACATCCAAAATGGGACAGAAAAGTGACACATGACTGAAAGTCACATGAAAATTTTAAAATGTTAAGAGGAAGTGACTGTGCGAATTTCAGATTCCTACATTAATCACAGCCGTTGCAGCGGGCGTCAAAAGTTGCCATTCTATCTCAATGGAGTGTCTCCCTCTGGGGAGATGAACTATCATCTCCCAGGACCTACAGTGGGAGCTGAACATCAACTCCCTCACCAAGAAAGCCCAGCAGAGGATGTACTTCCTGCGCCAGCTGAAGAAATTCAACCTGCCAAGGACAATGATGGTGCAGTTATACTCCTCTATCATTGAATCCATCCTCACCTCCTCCATCACCATCTGGTACGCTGGTGCCACTGCTAAGGACAAGAGCAGACTGCAGCGTGTCATCCGGTCTGCAGAGAAGGTGATTGGCTGCAATCTTCCATCTCTCCAGGACCTGTACGCCTCCAGGACTCTGAGGCGTGCAGGGAAGATTGTGGCTGATCCCTCGCACCCCAGTCACAGACTATTTCAATCACTTCCCTCTGGCAGGAGGCTGCGGTCCATCAGGACCACAACCTCACGGCATAATAACAGTCCCATCTGCTACCAGCCTTATGAACAAGGCCAAGAGCCGCCCATGAAACTGGTCACTGTCTCTCTCCCCTGTTCAGGACTTACAAGCTTCTGCGTTACATTAACACACAGTTTACTGAGTGTATATAGCTTCTGTATATATATCCTTTTTATTTTATTGTATTTTTATTTTTTACCATCAACACCAAGTCAAATTCCTTGTAAGTGCAAACCTACTTGGCCATTAAACTTCATTCTGATACTGATTCTGGTTGTACCTATAGTCTGCTTAATATTTTTGAACAGCTTGACTAAATATATACTTAGTTTCTAAGAAAAAAAATCCAGGCAAAATTGTATCTTTGGTTCCACTTTTGCAGATGGGAAAATAAGAAAATTCTAAAAGGCATGAATTTCAAATAATACGTATTCAATAGTGTATGAGTACTCAATTTTTGCATGTTATCGACCCTTCATAAAGAGCAGAACCCTTAAGATAATTTTTCCTCACCTAGAAACATTACACTCATTAACATGAGTGTTAAAGAAATGTGATTGTAATCATTTTCTTTTTATTAAGGAGTGTTCTACTGTTTTAACTTCACACAGGAAGAAACAGATGTTTCTCCCAGACAAGGAATGTCTTGCTGTATATGTTAATCCTACACATCTTTGTGTGACAACCCCATGTTGTAAACCCCCCTTGCCTTTTCTTTTGTTTCTTAACCCCCATGTTGTGAACTACTGTCTCCTCCTGCTGCCTTCTTTGATGTCTGATAATAAAGGCAAATAGACAGAGGTAACCAGCACAGATGGAGCCAAGACTGTGATGGAACAAGCCTCACGTTTCTGGCCCTTCTGCCCTCTTTCTGATGGAAGAGTCTAAACTTGTGTTTGTGTTGGTTTTCTTTCCAGGATACAGGGGTTATTAAACTTAACTCTATCAGCTGGTGCCGTGACCCTGATCCCAACACATCGACTCGCTGATGAGAGGAGCAACACGCTGAAAACTACTGGAGGTCTGAGTCAAGAACCTGTTGAAAGTCGCAGGAGGTAATTTCTTCGCTGGGCCAGCGTCATAGGCAGGGGCGGATTTACCATTGGGCGAAACTAAGCAGTTGCCTAGGGCCCCCACATTCCTGGGGCCCACTTAAAACTCCTTTTACATGTATGGTTACTACAGCTATTACTTATTTGTGCACAATTACGTTTTTGATTAAAATCCTTTTGCTAAAATGCCATCAGAATGCTTATAATATTAAGTGTGCCCCCCCCCCCCCCCTACAGTCTCCACTACATTGGATCAGTCCATTTGCTGTGCATGGGCAGAAAGGTCCAAACAGAGGGAAGTAAACTATTTGAAACAAACTGCGCGAGGAGACGAGCAGAGAAGAGAAGAGAAGAAGAGAGAAAATTAAATAAAAGAAAGAAAGAAGTAGATAAGAAGCCACCCTAGCGATGCTTAGAAAGAAGAGAGAGAAGGAGGAAAGTGGAAATCTGCTCTCAAAGTTTTCTTCGGCTTCTTCTTCTTCGCAGCAGCAGCAACTCAGCGGTGACGTTGGCAGCTGCTGGGGAAGATTTGTTGTGTAGAGATGAAAGGTTAACGCGTCGAAGGGGACGCCACTCAACTTCCGTTTTGAAGCAGAGCAAGGTATCTTTACTTCCGGCTACATGCTTTTACATAGAAAATTCGGGAGGTGAAGACCATAGACATCATATACGTAGACGCCCCATTGTACGCTGCCGGCCGCTAGGCCGACGTGCCTACAGGGCGGCCATCTTGGGTCAGACCACAGATCAGACATCTGCTGTCAAAATGAATAGGAGGCAGCTCAGATCTCATTTTAATCATATGTGCACAGTGATCGTGACCTTTCAGACAGATTACACATATTTATTCAGAAACAAAACTATTTAAACTGAAGCCAAACTGGATGAAACATGTACACGCAGTTACATTTTTTACAGCTACATATTAATCTATTATACACACAAATTATACACACATAAATCTCTGTCTTTCTTCCAATATATATATATATACTGAGTGAAAAAAGAGACATTTATCTGCTACATTGTTCCCCTTACTTGATTATGGTGACGTGTTATATATAATTGCAGTCACTGAATTAAAAAGATCTTATTCCATTTGAATCTTTTTGTTCATTCCTAAAAAAAAAAATACTGTGGGTCTATTGGACAGTACTTCTGTTTCTGAATTTTCTGTGTATTATAATGAATTTTCTTCATAATATTATTTGCACTTATATTAATGCACTTTTTTTTTAGTTTTTGTGCAAAATACTGTATATTTTAAGTAGAAGCCTGAAATTGTTTTATTATACTGTATTAGTAATGACATGTGCTGCTGACCTCTTAGTCAGATCAACCTTTAAAAAAGAGATCTTAATCTCAATGGGAGTTTATCTGGTTAAATAAAGGTTTTAAAAAGTATTATAATTAATCTATTTTTTCTCCCCTTGTGTCCATCTCTCAGCAGCATCATATCCACCAAGCATGGCACAATCACAGAGAAACCGCTACTGCAGTGTCCAGCAGTGTTCGAACAACAAAAAAAACTTTCCATATCTGTTTTCACGACTTCCCGGCTGATGCTGAGACTCGTGCCCGTTGGGTGACGACAATAAGAGACGAGGGGCCAAATTTTAAAATCCTTCGCAGCAGCACTTACGCCTGCAGTCAGCACTTCTCTTCCGAGGAGACCTATGTTTCTGCAAGTGGTCTTTAACAAATTAAACTCCATCTTTCTTTCTTTCTTAAAAATAATTGAGTTATAAGTTTATTTAGCTTTTCCCAAGATAATTTCAGTGGCTCACCACGTAAATTTTTATTAGAGCTGTCAAAATCAATTTGTTAATGAAAGGAAATTAATCTGAGAAATTAATTTCTGCACATACAAATGGTTTTTAAAAATACTCACCTGTACACTGTGATCGCACACTGTCTCTTTCTCCTGCATTGTTTACATTTCAATTGTTTACTGTTAAATCACTGCTGTAATTTACTGTAATTCTCAAGCTGTATGCAAACGGAATTTCGTTCTGTACGCACTCTGTGCATACAAAATGACAAATAAAGTTGTCTAAGTCTAATTTGTCTATGGATGAACCCAGAACCACACACAAGGGACTTAAAATGAAAGTCTTTATTGAAGGTTTGATGGGATGGAGGGTGATGTAACCAGCGAGGTAGAACTGCACGGGAACAGGGTGATGGTGTTGGCAGGAGCTGACGGCCCGGAGAGAGACTTCTTGGAACCAGGAACAGGCAGCAGGGTCCACAGCTCGGAAGAGAATTGACAGTTCAGGGGAGAACCCACCAGAGCTCAGCAGCAGGCTCTTCTGTAAGGCAGAGGGGAACCGGAGCAAGACAGCAGGATAAACAGGACAGGTAAAAGGTAAAATGGACAGTGCTGCTATGAAGTATCTATGTAATAAATAACTAAAATATATGAAGTGTGATGTCTGAAGTTTTTTAAAATCCATGTTTTTTTGGTCAGTTCCTGAAAAATAACAGTATAGGACACAAGGGGTTTGCCCCGACAGCAGCATAATCCATAAATACTATAATGAACTGATTATTAGTGTGCATGCATCAACATTATTGACAGCGTCTTTCTCAGTCTATGATGTCCTAAACTATCACAGTTTTAACAGGAATGGGCAGAATTATTTTATTAATTGAGGCTCCAAATCTACTGACGAGACTGAGAAACACACTGAACCCACTGAGGAATTTTGAGGGATACTGCAAAGTCTGCAACCTCAGTAAAATACTACACACAAAAAAAAAAAACGTGAGGGAATGAGGCTCCTCATTTTTATTCATAGAGCTGTGACCAAGTGGCCAACAGCATTGACACTGTTCCAAAACAAAGTATGAAAAGGCTCAACATTATACATCAACTATATCCCTGGTGTGACTCATTGGCTAAAGCTGTGAAACAGAACAGCTCATATAGCAATAAAGCTAGCGTAGCAATATAAAGGAGAAATAGAAAACTAATAAATGACAAAAGTCCTGTTGGTAGCATAGCTACCATTATCCTAGCATCTATGCTAACAACAGAGCTAAGAAGACAAAGCTCTTACCTTCATAATCGAAAAGGTATTGTTCCACAAAGAACTTGTCATCTTTGTCGAGTTTGGAGGCTGGTGTGGCCGAAAGCTTTTGTGCCAGTCAGTGCACGTCTCCCAAACGAAATTTGGGTAGATTGGTGAGGGACTGTGTGAATTCCCTATGTAAAAACACTGCTCGCGGAGAAAGCGGAAATAAAGATACCCTGCTTCACCGCAGAACGGAAGTTGCATGACGTCACTGTGAAAAGGGTCTATTGAAGGTGGCTCATTTTAAAGTAAGTTTCGGATTTTGTTTGTATTTGCTACAAACGATTAGAAATCGATTATTTAGGGGTTTTATTCATATGGATATTCAGGAAAACTTCAGGCTTTTAGTGTTCTTTCTAAAATCCCCCTCAGGTTTTACAGGTAGTTTGGCAGGTGTTTTAGTCCTTAATTTAAGTTATACATTCAAAAAACATAAGAAGGTTATTAGGAACTTCTCACTCTCCATTACAGCTTTGTATTAAGATTGCTTTAATGTGTGTTATTGTGTACAGCTGTGGATGTTAAGGGTCGAGTTAATTATAAACAAATTAATTTACTGTTCAGTAGTTTAAGAAATTTTCATATTATTAGCATCACTAGTCTTTCCTGTGACATGTATCTTATTTTTGTTTTGTTATGATTAATTTTCCGTCTGAAAAGACGGAAAATGAGAGTCTTTTAAAGAGTTCTGTTTTAAGACGTCATCTCTCAAAATAAAGACTTTTTCAGTTTATCACAAATGTTAAAATTAAATTGTCATTTTAATGTTAACATAATGTTAACCACTCAAGGTTTTCACTGAGCATGAAGGTGTTGAAATACGTAACCAGCATATAAATAGCTTTAGTAGTAGAGTAGAAATTGCAGTATGCTCCTCTGAATTACAGTGATGTAGACAAAATTTAAGTTGCATGAAATCCTCAAATTTCTACTTTAGCAATTGAGTAAATATACATTTAACCACTGGGTAAAAGCCTAAAACTGTGTTTTCTGTGTTTGTTTTCAGAATGAGACAGGGATGGGCGGTGACAGAGAGAGTTCCAAAATTATCCAGCCAGGCTTTGATAATGATTTTGTTCCACCAGACTGAGAGAGTCCAGCATCATCCACTCTGCTGGTAGCAGTCAGCACAGTGGACTACCTGAAGATGACCCAGCTCTGGCCAATCAGCTGTCTGACCATCCACGCTGTACTGAGAGGACCGCTCCAGGTGAAGAACAGGATCTTTCCAAGAAATGGAGACGGGCGTAGATTTACCTCCAGCTATTATTTCAATCAAATGAAAAAATGGAGAACAGATAAGCAGATCGTGGCTTGTCTACTAGAAAAAGGGACAAAAGAAAACATAGAGAGGAAAAAACAAGAAAAGGGATAAGAGGAGAGGGACAAAAGGTAGAAAAGGAGGACTACGTTTGTAATGTTCAGTTCTAGTTTGTTTATTATTTGGCTAAGTTAGCTCTGTTTCCTGCCTTTGGGTTTAGTTCTATTTTAGGTTCTGTCCTGTTTTGGATTCCCGTTTTAGCCTGTGTTCTGTTTTAATTTATCCAGTGTTTGTATTAGTTCTGATTTGCCTTTTGTGATTTATTTTAGTATTAGTTTTTTCTTCAGCCTTAGATTTATTCTCCAGTTCCTGTCGGCTCCATCAATTGCTTCCACCTGCCTTTAATTGATTAACTCCACTCACCTGTCTGTCTGCTTATTTAAAACTCCCTCAGTCCTCTGCTACCTGTTGGGTCGTCACCTATTAATCCATGTGTGCATCCCCTGTTTGTGGTCCCCTCCTGGTAAGAGCTCCCAGCATCTTGATCCTGTTTTGTAACCTGTTCTGTATTTTTCTGCCCAGATCTGTTTACCTGTCAAGTGTCGCCTGGATGTCTGCCTTACCCCTTTTGGATCCTGTTTCTGTTTGACCATTTGATTCCCTGTCCTCCCCTTCTCTCCAATAAAACACCGTTAATGGCATTTGCTACTGTGTTTGGCTGAATTCCAGGTTCTTCACCACACCAGTCATTACAGATCGAGCCGAACACATGAAAAACCCTTCACCAACAATCCCTCTCCACCCAGGAGTAGCAATGCTTTGTGAGACCGTTTCTTTGGTCAGCATGCCGGCTCACGCAGGGCACTCACCAGGGGTCTGCAGTCTGTCCCGCCTTGAACAATCTCATCCAGATCCAAACATGTTTATTGAGGTTGATGAGGAGGTGGTCAATGAACTCCGCCCAGACCTTTTTCCACAGCCAGCTCCGGAGACCTCTCTAAACATAGAGCCCCGGTGGTCACCGCAAGTGGACGCGGTCCGGTCCTCTCACGAGGGATCAGCTCTGCCACTTAATCCGCCGTCCCACCGACGGAGGAGGAAACGCTCAGCTGCCGGTCACTCGACCACCAGTGGCGGGCAGCAGCCCGACGAGCTAGGTCGGCCACCATCCGCCGCCAAACCCCAGCTTTTTCCCACTTCCTGCCCAGTGGACCGGAGTCCTGTGCTCCCCAGAGCTGAGCAGCCCACAGCGCCTCCTGGTGGCGTCTGTGACGCCGAGGATTTGGCGCTGGAAATAAAATAAGGACTTTTGCCCCCATTATTAAGAGCCTCCGGGAAGCCCTTGCAACCTGTCCCTCACTGGCTCTGTAGAGAAAATTAAAGGAGGTAGAGGGATACTACAGGTCTGCCCTTCAGGCATTCTACAAGCGACCCACACCTGCCCCTGAGGGTCCGGCCAACGCCTCAGCACCAGCACCTGTCCCCAAGCGTCCGCCTCTGCTCAAACCCCAGGGGGGTCCGCCGCCAGCGGGCGACGAGGAGACCCAGGAGGGTCAGTCGCCAGCGGGCGACGTAGAGACCCGGGATACATACATTGGTTACATATTTTAGACCTTGTGCTGACATATGGCATTGATTGTGAAGAATTAACAATATTTCCTCACAACCCTGTCCTATCTGACCATTTTTTAATAACCTTTGAGTTTAATCTAACTGAGTAGCCAGGCGCTGCCGCCCATAGAAAGTAGCCAGGCGCCGCCGCCCGTAGCCAGTATCCTGGCGCCGCCGCCCGTAGCCAGTAGCCATTCGCGGCCGCCTGTAGCCAGGTGTCTCCCTTAGCCTATAGTCCGGCGCCTCCCGTAGCCTGTAGACCGGCGCCTCCCGTAGCCTGTAGTCCGGCGCCTTCCCCAGCCTGTAGCCCGGCGCCGCCTGTAGTCAGTGGCCCAGCGCTTTCTGTATCCTGTAGCCAGGCGCCACCTGTAACCTGTAGCCCAGCGCCACCTGTATTCTGTAGCCAGACGCCAGCTGTATCCTGTAGCCAGGCACCGCCTGTATCCTGTAGCCAGGCGCCGACTGTATCCTGTAGCCAGGTGCCGC
Organism: Fundulus heteroclitus; assembly: GCF_011125445.2. Lineage (NCBI taxonomy): Eukaryota > Metazoa > Chordata > Actinopteri > Cyprinodontiformes > Fundulidae > Fundulus > Fundulus heteroclitus. The sequence goes on along the minus strand of NC_046362.1, from coordinate 7,153 downwards.
CTGTAGCCTGTAGTCCGGCGCCGCCTGTAGCCCCTAGTCCGGCGCCGTCTCTTGCTTTCTCTCTCTCTCCAGCCACCGACGGTCTCTGAGGGTCCTGCACCGCCGACGGTCTCTGAGGGTCAGGCTCCGCCGCCTGTCTCTGAGGGTCCTCTTCAGACGTCGGCCACCTAGGGTCCTCTTCAGACGTCGGCCTCCGAGGATGCTGGCCCGCCGACGGCCTCCGAGGTTTCTGCTCCGCTGACGGCCTCTGAGGTTTCTGCTCCGCCGCCGGCCTGCTGTCGCCCTGCTCCGTCGCCAGCCTGCTTTCGCCCTGCTCTGTCGCCGGTCTCCTGTCGCCCTGCTCCGTTGCCGGCCTCCTGTTATCCTGACTTGCCGGGGCTGTCCTCCAGGACGCCCGCCGGACTGCCTGACTCTCCAGGGCCTCCCTCCGGGATGCCCGCCGGAACACCTGACTCTCCGGGGACTCCCTACGGGACGCCCGCCGGAACACCTGACTCTCCGGGGCCTCCCTCCGGGATGCCCGCCGGAACACCTGACTCTCCGGGGTCGTCCTCCGGGACGCCCACCAGACTCTCTGTTCTACAGACTGATTTTGAAGTATTTCAGTTAGTTGTTAGTTCACCCTGTCTGGGTTTTTTTGATAGAACTGTTTTCTTTCGCTCGCCCTGTCGGGGTTGTTTTGTTTTTGTAATATGTCTTTAAACCTCCCTCAGTCCTCTGCTACCTGTCGGGTCGTCACCTATTAATCCATGTGTGCATCCCTTGTTTGTGGTCCCCTCCTGGTAAGAGCTCTCAGCATCTTGATCCCGTTTTTTAACCTGTTCTGTATTTTTCTGCCCAGTTCTGTTTACCTGTCAAGTGTCGCCTGGATGTCTGACTTACCCCTTTTGGATCCTGTTTCTGTTTGACCGTTTGATTCCCTGTCCTCCCCTTCACTCCAATAAAACACTGTTAATGGCATTTGCTACTGTGTTTGGCTGAATTCCAGGTTCTTCACCACACCAGTCATTACACAGTTAGTATAAATGAGTCAACTCCCTCCAATTATTCAAATTTCCACATTCCCAGATCTGTGGGAAGAGGAGGAGGAGTGACAACCATCTTTCAGTCTGATTTATTAATTAGTCCCAGGCCAACTATTAACTACAGTTGGTTACATATTTTAGACCTTGTGCTGACATATGGCATTGATTGTGAAGAATTAACAATATTTCCTCACAACCCTGTCCTATCTGACCATTTTTTAATAACCTTTGAGTTTAATCTAACTGAGTTCTCCACCCCCAAAAGAGCATTCCATTACAGTAGATCTTTATCGGATAACGCTGTATCAAAACTTAAAGAGTCTGTCCCCCTTTTAATATCACCTGTATTGCAGAAATGCCCTGTAGATGGCAGCAATGCTGTTTCTTCCCATTCACAAATCGACACCTTTGTTAACGGTATGACTTCCTCATTGACATAAACATCATAGGAATATGGAATTTATAAGACAAGTTAAGTGATTACAGACTTGATGTTAAGCATTGTTTCCACACACCTTAGTTATTTGAATGCTCTCTTCGGTTTTAGCGCACAAATGGTCTGAATCATGTTAAATTTGAATTTCACTGGGTTTAAACAGTGTGCTGCTGTTACTAATGACCGGGCTCATATAATGTTCATTTGCAGCATATTTGGCTTCCAATTTCTGCCTTTCTATGGTGTGAGAAGTGAATTATAAGCATTAAATGTTTTGACAGCCCAATTGCATTAGAGCAGCCAAGATGACTTATTTAGGTGTCAGAAGGACCAAATTAGGTCTCCCCACAAGGTTTAAGCAGTGTTTCCACACACCTTAGTTTTTTGACAGCTCTCTTTTTTTTAGCACACAAATCGTCTGAATCATGTTAAATTTTAATTTCACTGGGTTTAAAAAGTGTGCTGCTGTTACTAATGACCGGGCTCATGGACCGTCCATTTGCAGCATATTTGGCTTCCAATTTCTGCTTTTCTGAGTTGTCCGAAGTGAATTATAACCATTACATTTTTTAACAGGCCGATTGCATTAGAGCAGCCTAAATGACTTATTTAGGTGTAAGAAGGACCAAATTAGGTCTCCCCACAAGGTTTAAGCAGTGTTTCCACACACCCTAGTTGTTGGACAGCTCCTTTCTGTTGCAGCCCACAAAACGTCTGTATCATGTTAAATTTGAATTTCACTGGGTTTTAAAAAGTGTGCTGCTGTTACTAATGACCGGGCTCATAAAATGTTCATTTGCAGCATATTTGGCTTCCAATTTCTGCCTTTCTGAGTTGTGCGAAGTGAATTATATGCAATACATTTTTTAACAGGCCAAATTATTAGAGCAGCCAAAATGACTTATTTAGGTGTCAGAAGGACCGAAAAAGGTCTCCACACAAGGTTTAAGCAGTGTTCCACACACCCTAGTTGTTGGACAGCTCCTTTCTGTTGCATCGCACAAAACGTCTGAATCATGTTAAATTTTAATTTAAGTGGGTTTTAAAAAGTGTGCTGCTGTTACTAATGACCGGGCTCATAGAATGTTCATTTGCCGCATATTTGGCTTCCAATTCTGTCTTTCTGAGTTGTGAGAAGTGAATTATAACCATTACATTTTTTTCAGTTGTCTTTTGCATTAGAGTATGTTAAAAAGACTTATTTAGGTGTCAGAAGGACCACATTAGGTCTCCCCACAAGGTTTAAGCAGTGTTTCCACCACACCCTAGTTGTTGGACAGCTCCCTTCTGTTGTAGCGCACAAAATAGTCTGAATCATGTTAAATTTGAATTTCGACTGGGTTTAAAAAGTGTCTGCTGTTAATAATACCGGCTCATAGAATGTTCATTTTGCAGCATATTCTGCTTCCAATTTCTGCTTTTCTGAGTTGTAAGAAGTGAATTATAACCATTAAATTTTTTTAACAGGCCAAATGAATTAGAGCAGCCAAAATGACTCTATTTAGGTGTCAGAAGGACGAAATAGGTCTCCACACAATGTTTAAGCAGTATTTCCCATACCTTAGTTTTTTTGATGGCTCCCTTCTTATTTAGCACACCAAAACGTCTGAATCATGTTAAATTTGAATTTCACCGGGTTTAAAAAGTGTGCTGCTGTTACTAATGACCGGGCTCATAGAATGTCATTTGCAGCATATCTGGCACAAATTTCATCCTTTCTGAGCTGTGAGAAGTGAATTATAACCTTACATTTTTTAACAGGCTACTTGGCATTCTAGAGAAGCCAAAATAACATATTTAGGTGTCAGAAGGACCCAAATTAGGTCTCCCCACAAGTTTTAAACAGTGTTTCCAAACACCCTTAGTTTTTTTTACTGCTCTCTTCTTTTTTAGCGCACAAACATATGCAATGACTTAGATTAGACTTAAACAACGTTATTTGTCATTCGGTATGCACAAAGTGCGTACAGAACGAAATTTCGTTTTGTACAGCTTTGTAAATCGCAGTAGAAATTAAATTACAGTTTTAGGTGCGGCAGAGATTTAGAAGTAAAACAGTAGATTTTAAATATACAGTATACAAACAATTGAAATGTAACAAAAAGAGACATTATTTATGTACAGATTGGATTGTGCAAGGGCATTTGTGCATGAATGCATTTTTGTGCAATTTTAAGACTAGGAGTCCAATAGCATTTTTAATGCTATATGAGCTGCAATGATGCAAAAATTTGCAAAAAATGCAAATGTTGAACATATGAGCTACAATGATGCTATAATGTGCAAAAAATGCATATGTGTGCAGACTTTGTGGGTTGTAGTTTGGCGGTTCAACAGCAGTTTAAAGTCTGATGGCATTTAGTTAAAATTTCATTTTTTAACAGGCCAATTGCATTAGAGCAGCCAAAATGACATATTTCAGGTGTCAGAAGGACCAAAATTAGGTCTCCCCACAAGGTGTTCAGCAGTGTTCCACACACCCTAGTTTTGGCACAGGCTCCCTTCTGTTGCCACTCGCACAAAACGTCAAATACTGAATCATGTTAACTTTGAATTTCCCTGAGTTTACACAGTGTGCTGCCTGTTTACTATGACCGGGCTCATAAAATATTCATTTACAGGCATATTTGGCTCTCAAATTTTCTGCCTTTCTGAGCTGTGAGAGTGAATTATAACCATTACATTCTTTAGTGGCCTTTTGCATTAGAGAAGCCAACTGAGTTATTTATGTGTTCAGAAGGAACCCAAATTAGGTCACCCCACAAGGTTTAAGCATTGTTTCCACACATCTTAGTTTATTCACTGCTCCCTTCTATGTTCAGGCACAAATCGTCTGAATCATGTTATTAACAATGAATTTCACTGAGTTTCAACAGTGTTCTGCTTTGTTACTAATGACCACCCCGGGCTCATAAAATTCATTTACAGCCATATTTGGCTTCAAATTCTGCCTTTCTGAGCTTGTGAGAAGTGAATTATAACCATTACATTCTTTAGTGGCCTTGTGCATTAGAGAAGCAAAATGACCTTTTTAGGTGTCAGAAGGACCAAATTAGGTCTCCCAACACAAGGTTTTTTAAGCATTGTTTCCATACACCTTAGCTTGTTGGACAGCTCCCATCTGTTTTAGCGCCCAAATAGTCATGAATCATGTGAAATTTGAATTTCCCTGCGTTTTAAACAGTGTTGCTGTTGTTAATAAGGACCGGGCTCATATGAATGTTCATTTGCAGCATATCTGGCTTCAAATTTCTGCCTTTCTGAGTGTGAGATGTGAATTATAACCTTTACATTCTTTAAGTGGCCTTTTGCATTAGAGCAGCCAAAATGACTTATTTAGGTGTCAGAAGGACCAAATTAGGTCTCCCACAAGGTATAAGCATTGTTTCCATACACCTTAGCTGTTGGACAGCTCCCATCTGTTTGAGCGCCCAAATCGTCTGAATCATGTTAAATATGAAATTTCACTGAGTTTAAACAGTGTTCTGCTGTTCATTAATGACCGGGCAAATAGAATATTCATTTGCAGCATATCTGGCTTAAATTCTGCCTTTCTGAGGTGTGAGAAGTGAATTATAGCATTACATTCTTTCAGTGGCCTTTTGCATTAGAGCAGCAAAAAGACTTATTTAGGTGTAAGAAGGACCAAATTAGGTCTCCCCACAAGGTTTAAGCATTGTTTCCATTACACCTTAGCTGTTGGACAGCTCCATCTGTTTTAGCGCCAAAATCGTCTGAATCATGTTAAATATGAATTTCATAGAGTTTAAACAGTGTTCTGCTGTTACTAATTACGGGGCTTATAGAATGTTCATTTGCAGCATATTTGGCTTTAAATTTCTTCCTTTCTGAGGTGTGAGAAGTGAATTATAACCATTACATTCTTTGAGTGGGCCCTTTTGCATTAGAGCAGCCAAATGAGTTATTTTATGTGTCAGAAGGACCAAATTAGGTCTCCCCACAAGGTTTTAAGCATTGTTTCCATACACCTTAGCTGTTGGACACCTCCCATCTGTTTTAGTGCACCACAAATAGTCTGAATCATGTTAATTTGAATTTCCCTGAGTTTTAACAGTGTGCGTGCTGCTGTACACTGATGGGGGGCTTATAGAATGTTTATTTGCAGCATATTTGGCATCAAATTTCTGCCTTTCTGAGGAGGTGTGACAAGAGAATTATAACCATACATTCTTTGAGTGGCATTTTGGATTAGAGCAGCCAAAATGAGTTATTTATGTGTCAGAAGGACCAAATTAGGTCTCCCCACAAGGGTTTAAGCATTGTTTCCATACAACCTTAGCTGTGGACAGCTCCCATCTGTTTATCGCCCAAATCGCCTGAATCATGTTAACGATGAGTTTCACTGAGTTTAAACAGTGTTCTGCTGTTACTAATGACAGGGCTCATAGAATGTTCATTTGCAGCATATTTGGCTTCAAATTTCTGCCTTTCTGAGCTGTGAGATGTGAATTATAACCTTTAAATTCTTTAAGTGGCCTTTTGCATTAGAGCAGCCAAAATGAGTTATTAGGTGTCAGAAGGACCAAGTTAGGTCTCCCCACAAGGTTTAAGCATTGTTCCATTACACCTAGCTGTTGGACACCTCCCATCTGTTTAGTGCCCAAATGTCTGAATCATGTTAAATTTGAATTTCCCTGAGTTTAACAGTGTGCTGCTGTTATTCTGACCGGGCTATAAAATGTTCATTACAGCACATTTGGCTTCAAAGTTGCCTTTCTAAGATGTGAAAAGTGAATTATAACCATACATTCTTTGAGTGGCCTTTTGCATTAAGAGCAGACAAAATACCTAATTATGTGTCAGAAGGACCAAATTAGGTCTCCCACAAGGTTTAAGCATTGTTTCCACAATGCTGAGTTTGTTGAATCCTCTCTTCTGTTTTAGCGCCCAAATCGTCTGAATTATGTGAAATATGAATTTCACTGAGTTTAAACAGTGTTCTGCTGTTAATAATGACCGGGGCAAATAGAATATTCTTTTGCAGCATATCTGGCTTCAAATTCATGGCTTTCTGAGGTGTGAGAAGTGAATTATAGTCATTACATCTTTGAGTAGCATTCATGTATTAGAGCAGCAAAAATGACTTATTTAGGTGTAAGAAGGACCAAATTAGGTATCCCCACAAGGTTTAAGCATTGTTTCAATACGCCTTAGCTGTTGAACAGCTCCCATCTGTTTAGCACACAAAATCGTAGAATCATGTTAATATGAATTTCTAGAGTTTAAACAGTGTTCGCTGTTACTAATTACGGGCTTATAGAGCATGTTTCAAGTGCAGCATATTTAGCGACTTTAAATTTTTCCTTCTGACGGTTGTGTAAGAAGTGAATTATAAACATTAAATTCTTTGAGTGGCCTGTGCATTATTAGAGCAGCCAAAATGAGTTATTCGGTGTCAGAAGGACCAAGTAGGTCTTCCCTACAAGGTTTAAGCATTGTTCCATACACCTTAGCTGTTGGACGCTCCCATCTTGTTTTAGCGCCCAAATCATGAATCATGTTAAAATTTGAATTTCCTGAGTTTAACAGTGTGCTGCGGTTACTAATGATGGGGCTATATAATTTTTATTTGCAGCAATTGGCATCAAATTACTGCCTTTCTGAGGTGTGACAGAGAATTATACCCATTACCTATTTGAGTGGCATTTTGGATTAGAGCAGCCAAAATGAG
>NC_046361.1:44019025-44038137 GCF_011125445.2 Fundulus heteroclitus | reverse complement strand
AACCCAACCCTAACCCTAACCCTAACCCTCAACCTAACCCTAACCCCTACCCTAACCCTAACCCTAACCCTAAACCCTAACCCTAACCCTACCCTAACCCTAACCTAACCCTAACCCTAACCCTAACCCTAACCCTAACCCTAACCCTAACCCTAACCCTAACCCTAACCCTAACCCTAACCCTAACCATAACCCTAACCTAACCCTAACCTACCCTAACCCTAAACACTAACCCTAACCCTAACCCGAAACCTAACCCTAACCCTAACCCGAACCCTAACCCTAACCTAACCCTAACCCTAACCCTAACCCTAACCCGAAACCCTAGACCCTAACCCTAAACCCTAACCTAACCCTAACCGAACCCTAACCCTAACCGAACCCTAACCCTAACCCTAAACCCGAACCCTAAACCGTACCCTAACCCTACCACAACCCTACCCTTAACCCTAACCCTAACCCTAACCCTAACCCTAACCCTAACCCTAACCCTAACCCTAACCCTAACCCTAACCCTAACCCTAACCCTAACCCTAACCCTAATGAAAGCACAGAGGGTTCCACCATAATTTGGGATGCCACTGTATCACCTTATATTAAGAACACCTTCTTCAAACCACCCCTTAGGATGGTCAGTGATGCAACTGTGTCACTTCTGACCCCTTTGGGGATACAGCTAGACCAATATTACCAAAGTTAAACTCACTGGTAATGCCAATAAATATCCCATCTTAGGCCCAAATCTTAACAGTTTTCCAGGTCTAGCCCTTAACTTAACCTTATCCCAGGTCTAGCCCTTAACTTAACCTCATTCGGGATCTAGGCCTTAACTTAACCTTATTCCAGGTCTAGCCCTTAACTTAACCCCATTCTGGGTCTATCCCTTAACTTAACCTCATTCGGGCTCTAGCCCTTAACTTAACCTCATTCCAGGTTTAGCCCTTAACTTAACCTAATTCCAGGTCTAGCCCTCAACTTAACCTAATCCCAGGCCCAACCTTTTACTTAACCTTATTCCAGGTCCAACCCTTATCTCAACCTAATTCTAGGCCTAGCCTCTACCAAACCCACTTCAGACCCACAAACATACGGTCCCCAATTTAAACCCATAAACACACAGGTCCCCAATTTTAACCCACAAACACACAGGTCCCCAATTTAAACCCACAAACACACAGGTCCCCAATTTTAACCCACAAACACACAGGTCCCCAATTTAAACCCACAAACACACGGTCCCCAATTTTAACCCACAAACACACAGGTCCCCAATTTAAACCCACAAACACACGGTCCCCAATTGCCTCTGCAAAGTTATTCTCCCTGCAACAGAGGCATCAATTCAATGACATTGATTGTAATACTCCTCTCCAAAGTTACTCTCCCTGGAACAGAGGTATCAATTCAATGACATTAATTTTAATATTCCTCTCCAAAGTTACTCTCCCTGGAACAGAGGTATCAATTCAATGACATTAATTTTAATACTCCTCTCCAAAGTTACTCTCCCTGGAACAGAGGTATCAATTCAATGACATTAATTTCAATATTCCTCTCCAAAGTTACTCTCCCTGGAACAGAGATATCAATTCAATGACATTAATTTCAATATTCCTCTCCAAAGTTATTCTCCCTGGAACAGAGGTATCAATTCAATGACACAGATTTTAATATCCCTCTCCAAAGTTACTCTCCCTGGAACAGAGGTATCAATTCAATGACACTAATTTTAATATTCCTCTCCAAAGTTACTCTCCCTGGAACAGAGGTATCAATTCAATGACACTATTCTTAACAAAATATTCCTCTCCAAAGTTATTCTCCCTGGAACAGAGGTACCAATTCAATGACACTAATTTTAACAAAATATTCCTCTCCAAAGTTAATTCTCCCTGGAACATAGGAATTCACTCTAAAACACTAAGGTTTAGCAATATAGTAAGACTTTTCCAAAGCTATTCCTCCCTGGAATAAAGGTCTGTAACCAACAATACCAAACCTTTTTTAAATAACCCTTTCCAAATTATACTATCCCTATAAATTTAGTAGTTAATAAATACATAACCATCTTTCCAAAGTTAAATCTCACTGGAATACCACCATTTAATTAAATTAAACCTATGACTATTCCAAATTTAATATTCTCTCGCTCTCTCGCTCTCTCTCTCTCCCTCTCGCTCTCTCTCTACTCTTACTTGGGCAGACAATGGAGTTGAGCTTACGAAGTGACAAGCGTCGGCCCGTGCCTTGCCTTTGGCTTCCTACACCAAACTTTTTCGGTCAAACGACTGATTTAGGGGAAGTTCATCGAGACATTTAACCCTAACCTAACCCTAACCCTAATGAACAGATGATTTTTCTGGTTTTCATCCCTTATCCTAACCCTAACCCTAACCCTAACGACCCCCTACCACTTTTACTTTTTCAGTTATTGACGATGGGAACGCTCATTTTCTGGCTTTCATCCCTATACCCTAACCCTAACCCTAACCCTAAGGGACAACTAAATGGAAAATTTTGGGATTAATTAAATCTAAAACTAAGAGAGATATAAGGAACAGGAGGACGAGGGATTTTTCAAATTCAAATTGGACACAGAGGGGAAAGGATCAAAAAACAGAAAAGCTTAGAAAAATGCGAGAAATTAAGAAACAAATTAGACTCATTTTATTGGAGGGGTAAAGAAACAGAAAAGCTAAGGAAAGCAGATAGAAAAAAACAGAAAAAAACAGAAAAAGGAAAAAATACCAAAAAAATATAAGTATACCTACCTAGAAACAAAAAAACCCAAACCTGAAAAGAAAACATACTTACCTGGATGAAACGCAAAACCTGAAAAGGAAAAAATACTTACCTGAGAAGGACAGTGGGGGCCATCTAGCAAGAAAAACAGGGGAAATCAGAAAGGTACTAGAAAGGATGCAGAATGCAAGGAGAAAAGGACTGTGAGAGAGTCATATGGCTGTGAGAGAGTCATAATAGAAAGAAGACAGGAGGGACAAGGAACGTTTGGGGCGCCTTCTCCCAGGAGTAAAAATGGGTAAGGGGGCTTGCTAGATGGAAGGAAGGAAGGTAGGAAGTAGGAGACAATAAAGTCTAGGGGAAGGACACTTACCGGGAACAATACATACCTGAAAAAAAGAGAAAAGATACTTACCTGGAAGAAACCTGAAAAAAAGAAATACTTACCTGAAAGAAACCTGTAAAAGAAAAATACTTACCTGAAAGAAATGCGAACCTGTAAAAGAAAGACTTACCTGGAAGAAACGCAAACCTGAAAAGGAAAAATACTTACCGCACATATAAATAGACCGCACAAAGAAGGAAGGACAGACATTAAGAAGACACGGACGAATACAGACCTGATGAAGACACAAAAACAGTCGAAACGTCGTCGACGAGACCGTCCGTAATTTGGAAATAAGGAAAAGAAAAGCAAAACAAAGCGAAATTGAAGAAACAGATAAAGAACACAATTACTAAACAGAAAGAAACTCAACATAAGTGCACATATAAAAGACAGACAACTCCAGACAGAGACAACACCGGACTTGACACAGCAAAAAATCTTTATTATTAAATAGCAAAGGCGACACAGCAAAACTTTATTAATAGATAGCCAAGGCGACTGGGGATGGGAGACTTGGTGGCTGACCGACACCATGATGGCCAGTGCATTCCAGTTCCCCCCTTCGGGGGGAACTGTCATATCTTTGGTTCCCTAACCCTAACCCTAACCCTAATAGCCAAGCCTACCCGGATAAATCAGCCACAATATGGCTTTTCGCGGTGGATCCGGCTGGACCACCGTCCATTATGGGAGGAATTCCTCCCGACAAAAATTTGGGGGACGGGAGCGTCAGCCCTATGGGAGGATGGACAGTGCCCCTCCTGTCTCCAACTGGAGACAGGCTCAGTCTCCACACCCTAACCCTAACCCTAACCCTCACCTCCAACTGGAGACAGGCTCAGTCTCCACACCCTAACCCTAACCCTAACGTGGTGACGGGAGGTCCGTCCACTGGATGGACCGTGCATCATACTTCTCCTTCGGGAGGAGGAATCAGTTCCCCTCCCCTAACCCTAAAACTATTAAGAAACTTGGATATGACAACAATAACTAAATAAATAATTTTGTTTAAAAGTATTAAAAATGGTTAAAAACTGTTAAAAACCATTAAAAACTGTTAAAAACGGTTAAAACTGTTAAAATTCATTAAAACACGATTATTTTATGTAAAAAAAACTTAAAATTCATTAAAACTGGTTTGCCATGATTAAAACAATGTAGGACTCAATACTGCAGAGGCTGAGGGGGTGGAGCTTAGGAGCCTATATAAGGAGGCCCTCTGCTCTCTGCCTCATTCGAGCTTCGGCAGCCGTAGTCTGCAGACCATAGTGTGCCTTACCTGAAGAAGACCTAGAAAAGGTCGAAACGTTGTTGGCACACGATTTTTTTCTAAAAATCCATTTTTTTTTTTTTTTTTAAATCTCATTTTATTTTTTATTTACAGAAAAAATTAAACAATAAAAAAATAAAAACAGCTAAAAGACCAAAAAAACATTTTACGTTTACGTATTGTCTTCCAATTAGGAGACCCTCCTTTAGTTGTTTGTTTTATTGTTTTATTTTAATCACAGTAAAAAACACAATTAATTTATTTTTTTTAAAAAATCATTAAAAACACAGCCATGGATGGCTGGACGGTGGTCCGGGGCGGAAGAGGACGCCAGCGGAGCCGTCCACAGCAGCGAGGCCGGGGTGACGGGAGGTCAGTCCATTGGATGGACAGCGCACCATCCTTCTCCTTCGGGAGGAGGAATCAGTTCCCCTCACCTAACATAACATAACCCTAAAACCAGCCATGACCATAAAAGTCTCACATTTAACGTCACCCAGGACCACTCTCTATCCACTCGGGGCACTCTGAAACGCGCTCCGGTGACGTTGCCACAGGGACTTCCGAGCAAAACACTTTGAAACATTTTTCACTGGTGTTTACCCCTTTAACCTATACGGCTGACCAGTGCAACGCATATTTTGGCCAGAAGATGGAGCTGTTGCTTGTTGAGGCTGCAGGGCAGCATATGTGTCCTGCTTTAAGCAGCAGGAGGCGCTTTGACTGCTGCAGCTTTATGCACCCAAATTAGGCTAAAAACCAACGCTTGTGTTGGGCAGAGAAGGCTCAACTTCGGCACAGGCCTGGACTTGTTTTACCTTTTTTTTTCTTTTGAATGACCATCACCTGGATGACTGAGAATCTTCACCACTGGTATAAATAATAATAATCATAATATTATTATTAATAATAATATTAATAATAAATATTATACTTTTCATAATCAAACAGGTATAACTGCATAACACTGAACCTTAGAGAAACCAATGAATAAAATGTCATTGCAGGGAAATTTTTTTTTTAATAAAACAAATCAAAAGAAAAATTTTAAATCAATAAAAAAAAAAGAAATAGAAAAAGTCAGTCTCTGGATGTGATGGGACAGGGATCACAGCGGCGAGCTGGGTAGCGACCCGTGCTCTTTCTTCTCCTCGTGGTCTTTCTTCTCCTTCTCCTCCTTCAACCATCCATGGATGGGAGAGGATTGCCCCCAGAGAAGGGCGGTCCTCGGGCCGAAAGGACAGACACCAGCGAATGAGAGCCTGGCATTCTGCAAAGGGGGGGAACTGACTCAGCAAATGCACAAATGTCAATAAATGGTGCGTCTGCGGGGGCGGGTCCAGTGCTCACCTTCGGAGACGGGATGCGTGAACAAGAGCGTGACCCGGACGATCTCCTGGTTGAGCTCGAACGGGGTGTTCCCACAGACCATGTCGAAGAGGAGCACGCCGAGCGACCAGGCGGTGAGCGGGATGGCGTGGTAGGTCCCGTGCTGGTCCATTCCGGAGGGCTGTAGACACGCGTACCTGCACAGAGCAAAAAACATCAGTAACCCTTCCGCTTTCACCGTCGTCGTGGGGTTCGTCGGCTGAGCTCCGCACCTTCAAAGTCGTCGTACGGACCGTCTTTCAGCAGCGCCCCGGATCCAAAGTCGATGAGCTTTACCTCCATCGTCTCCGTGTTCACCACAATGTTCTCATCCTTGACGTCCCGGTGGACAACGCCGTGCTGATGCACGAACCTCAGCGTCTGGACCACCTGCCTGAAGAACCTGAGGGGGCGGAGCAAAGACGGGGCGTTAACAGGCCGGCAGAGGACCCGCAGGCACACATTACCACGGTAGCTGCAAGAGGCACACCTGAGCGCGAGACGTTCAGGAAGCGCGCCTCGCTCTTTGATAAAATCGAAGAGATCCTGGCACTGGGCCGGTCGCTCCGTGATCAACAGGAAGCCCAGCCCCTCCACCTCCAACCAGTCTAGCATCCGGATCACGCCGCTTTCACCCTCGACTTCAGAGAGTCGCTGCAACAGAGCGCTCTCCAAGGGTACAGGCCGCAGTGATCCGGGCTGCAGGGAAAGAGTTGCACGGAGTCATTGATTCATAAATCATCAAAACAAAAGAAAGAAGAAGCTAGAGCAGCAGGATGTGATGTGGCGAGCAAACGAGCTCATTTCAGCTTCTCTGTGCTTTCCCTGAGAAAACTTTGGCCTGGAGTATTGTCTGCAGGTGTTTGTATAACTCTCCTACTGGGGCAGATCACTACGGGGAAATCCAATGACAATGACATCATCCCCATCCCCCTGCAGCTGTGGTTCTGCCGCCTGTGCAGCGGACTGCTTCCGGAGGAACGAAGCGTACTTGCCAGGTGGACCCACTCCTTGACCAGCCCCCTGGAGATCAACTTGATGGCGACCGGGCGTCCATCTGACAGCCGCTCCCCCGAAACCACCCAACTAAAGCCGCCTCTGCCGAGCGGAGTTCCACAGCGGTACCGTGGACTGCAGACCTTGGCTGAGGGACAGAACCATGACACAATCAGAACTGGACCAAAACTGGAGGCCTCTGGCATGTCAAATAGTGAAATACTAACAGTTAACCAACCTATCGCTACAATCTGTGTTCAGGAACTAAAAATAACAATCACCTCGTTAAAAAAAAGTATTGTGAAAAACATCTATGTAAAACAAATGTGTTATTACAGAAGAAAAATTACTTCATAACAATGAACACACCTTGATATATTACCTATTTCCCTTCTTGCAAATATATGGCTGGGCTTTGGTGCTGTTGGGTCCATTTTCACCGTGTAGAAATAACAGAAATACGGAGCAATTTTGATGTCCATTCACGTTACCACTACTACTGCTGCCGCTGTGTGCTCTGAGGTCCTTCCACGTGGCAGGAGACCCCGTACTTGACGGGATGGCGCCACCTACTTCCGGAAGATTCTTCTTTTTTTATGCCGGTTGGTAAGCAATTTATTAATTACTGCCATCTACTGGAGTGCAGTGTGGATCGGGATGCAACCACTGAGCTATATTATCCACTGGAGTGCCAATCGCCTGCTGTTAGAATGAGTCGCTTTGAAGACACCAGCCGCCATATTGGTACTCCCTATTTTCCTCCAGTAACTAGGGAATATGTGCACTACAGCATCAAATAACAAGGCTTTTTTCATGTTCAGGGGGGGCTTTTATACACAAATATATACATATACAGAGAGAGAGAGAGAGAGAGACTTGTCCATGAAAGCCAAAAAACTCAAGGCTTAAAGGTGAACAAAACTAAAAGTGACCCAAACAAATCAATTGTCTAATTAAACAAATTGTTTTCTAAACAACCAAATTTAAACAAAAGTATGAATACAACAAATAAGCAAATAAATAAAAATGAACTAAATCATCTAAATTCTAAAACGTAACAAAAATAGAGAAATAGCTCTGTGCCAAAAATACCCCGCACAGTGCTGTGGCATTCTTCTATTCATCTTAAACCAGAAGGTTGAGGTAGCAGGTCGACCGCCCCAAGATGGCGGCCGTAATTTCGGAGTGAGGAGACTTCCTCACTCCGGCTCTCACTCCGGCTGCTCTCCGTTGACGTGTTTTTGGTACTAGTGTTCTTCTTCACTGGTGGTGGTTTTCCAAAATAAAAAATGCGTTTCTGTGCCATATTTCCTCCTCGTTTCTACCATTAGACTGTAAATTTACTAATCCGCTGCCCCAAGCGGCATACCTCTTTATTCGGCGACCACTAGCTTGCTTGAAGTTGCCATGACAACTTAACTTCCGTGATGTTGTGTTGATTAGACCTCAAAATAATTAAATTAGAATCCAAATACACGTATCAGTAAAGTTACAAAAAGTCAAAATAGTCAAAATCATTTCCCAAAATATTCATAAGAAATGTATAAATTGTGCAAAGTATTTTTAATACATTTTATAAAAATCTCCCTCTCGCCACCAGGGGGTGCTGCAGCACCCCCACTTCCCGCGGCCATGGTTCTACTCCTCCATCATTGAGTCCATCCTCACCTCCTCCATCACCATCTGGTACGCTGGTGCCACCGCTAAGGACCAGAGCAGACTGCAGCGTGTCATCAGGTCTGCAGAGAAGCTGATTGGCTGCAATCTTCCATCTCTCCAGGACCTGTACACCTCCAGGACTCTGAGGCGTGCAGGAAGATTGTGGCTGATCCCTTCACCCCAGTCACAGACTATTTCAGTCACTTCCCTCTGGCAGGAGGCTGCGGTCCATCAGGACCAGAACCACATGCCACAAGAACAGTTTTTTCCATCTGCTACCGGCCTTATGAACAAGGCCAAGAGCCGCCGTGAAACTGGACACTGCCTCTCTCCCCCGTTCAGGACTTACAAGCTTCTGCGTTACATTAACGCACAGTTTACTGAGTGTATATAGCTTCTGTATATATATCCATTTTACTTTATTGTATTTTATTTACTTTAATTTTATTTTTTGTCAGCACCATCAACACCAAGTCACATTCCTGGTAAGTGCAAACATACTTGGCGATTAAACTTGATTCTGATTCTTCCGAGTACCACAGTTGTATTGAACTGTTCTGAAAAAAAATAAGAAACATAAATACGACACGCACGGTAAGAAGGCCTCTCTTTCACTTGGCTGATGTCACTTCCTGCACATCACGCTTGGGAACTCCTCGTGTTTCACGGTTTGCTCTCTTGGCATGGTAGAAGGGCGCTAGCCTAGCTTTAGCTCCACAATGGCTTCCTCTCCTACTATTACTTCAGCTTCTCCGTCTCTGACTAAGTCTCCCCTTATCTCCTGCTCTCTGTGTCAGATGTTTAGCTATTCCTCTGCCTCCTTTAGTGATAATGGTACTTGTAATAAATGTAGTGTTTTTGTAGCTTTGGAGGCGAGGGTGTCAGAATTGGAGTCCCGGCTCCGTGCTATGGAAAGACCAGCTGATAGCCGCCCCTTTGCTAGCGCGGAGCCACATAGAGTAACTTTATGTAGTGGTCCTCCAGAAGCACCCGAGCAGCCGGGTAAGCAGGCCGACTGGGTGACAGTTCGTAGGAAGCATAGCTCTAGATTTCAGCCCCAAGTCACCACCAACCCGTCTGCGTTTCTAACAAATTTTCCCCACTCAGCGACACACCCGCTGAGAAGCCGACCCTGATTATTGGGAGCTCAATAGTCAGAAACGTGGCACTAGAGACACCAGGGACCATAGTTAAATGCCTGCCAGGGGCCAGAACGGGCGACATAGAATCTTACCTAAAACTGCTGGCTAAGGATAAGCGTAAATACAGTAAGATTGTTATTCATGCTGGCGGTAATAACACCCGGTCACGCCGATCGGAGGTCACTAAAGTTGGTGTTGCTTCGGTGTGTGAGTTTGCTAAAGCAATGTCGGACTCCGTAATTTTCTCTGGTCCCCTGCCTGATCTGACCAGTGATGACATGTTTAGCCGCATGTCATCATTCAACCGCTGGTTCAATCTGAAAAACTCAGAGAAAGAAATGGCGATTAGAAGGATTTTATTGACACAATATTTTAAGTCTTTGGCGCTCTGACCTCGGCAGTAACATTAATGCTGAATTATACTTTAATATGCATAAGTAGATGTATGAGAACAGGGATGTTCCCCCCAAAAATGCCGATGTCAGAGCGTCTGTATGCTCATAAGGCAGTGTGACGGGATAGTGATTTGAATGGGAGATGATTAGGTGAATGAAATGAAAGAAATGAACAAGGAGAAGTGAGCAGAGATGCTTTCTTGCGGAAGATGTCTTGCATATGCTTTCTTGCGGAAGGAGTCTTGCATATGCTTTCTTGCGGAAGATGTCTTGCTTATGCTTTCTTGCGGAAGATGTCTTGCTTATGCTTTCTTGCGGAAGATGTCTTGCTTATGCTTTCTTGCGGAAGATGTCTTGCTTATGCTTTCTTGCGGAAGATGTCTTGCTTATGCTTTCTTGCGGAAGATGTCTTGAAAATGATGCACATAGAGAAATGAGTGATCATGACAAGATGCAACACAGGTGACAGGATGCATGACAGGATGCATAACAGAATGCTTGACGCATGCATGAGAGTTACGGACTGTGATGATTATGAATGATAAACTCAATTTGAAAGAGTGAAACATGAAGGGTCTGGCGAGACATGTGAAAGTTTCCATCCACCACCAGTATTTGCAGTTAGATTACCTTAAAGCTGAGAGGGCATTGAGCAGCTAAAATTAATGGATGCTCAGAACGATGTGTGAGGCATGATGATGATGACCATGGCCCATTGTTTGAGTGATCAGGAATCTGTGAAACAATTATAAAGAACCCCCCCAAAACCTACAGATGGCAGCATCCGTACATTTGTAAACACATCCGCGACAGAAAGGCATTATAGAAATATATTTTGATCCAGGCGAGAAGCAGACCAGACGGTCAGAACGGCAGCTCTCAGAGTATCCTGTTCAAAAAGGAAAGAACAAATTTAGTGAACTCGAGCTGCCTGGAAATAAAGCGTGACTCTGGCAATGATGCATTTGTGAGATTGAGGTGACCGAGCAAGGAGGGCAGCTGACGGTTGAAAATAACTGATATGGAATGAGATTGATATCTTGTGAATTAGAAAGCTGAACTGCAGGCAGGAGCCATGCTGGAACCAAGTTGAGATCAACACCTAGAACTCAATTTGCAGGCCGACAGGTTTAATTTAAGAAAGGACAAACTGAGAATAGTGAAAGGAAGATCTATGAGAGGAAGTGACCACAAGATGAATGAATGAAGAGGATGAAGATGGGTAACATGTCTTAAGACATAATTTATCAAATAATGTTTACTTAACTCATGAATGCATAAACTGCCGAACGCATACTAAATGCTGGCATGAACGGATTAAGCTATTTAGCTCATTCTATGATGTTTGAAATGAAATTAATACTTTATTTAGATTCTGCACTACATTCTGATAAAACTGGTGATCTTCATTACTTATTAGCTTAATTAGCCTCGCCAGTCTACAGACAGGATCCGTAATTGAAAACTTATGTTATGCAATAACGGCATGATAAATAATTGATCTCGGATTCAATTCTGAACTGTGGTATGGGGAAGATAACAGGAAATCTGTCCTGCTGCAACATGAGACCCTCAAGGCTTGGACGGCCTTCTTCCCACAGGGGGTCCTGCTGGGAACCCTCCTTACAAATAAAAACCTTCCCCCACAGACAAAGAGCTCTCTTTCTTCAGCTCACTCCTGCAGACTTCTTTAGCAGCTCTCTCAGAGCAGACAAAGAAGGCCAAACCATGAGGCCTGGTCGGCCCTGACCAACACACAAGCCAGCAGCTGAGGGAAGGTGCCTGGCCAGCCACGCTTCATCCTGGGTCTGCTAGACTCAACTACCTGCTTCAGCATCTGAGAGGCTCTCATCGCCTGGAGAACATGTCCGGGCAAATACAGAGCTAAATTGCTGTCCTAACCTCACGACTGGTAGCAGGAGCAAAGATCCTGCATGCGAAACAGCTCTGTGTATTTCTTCTCAGCCTGAACTGAGGAGCGAACCCAGATAGAGCAGAAAGCTGTGGAATTCTGAGGAAAAACCCTGCTCAAATCGGACCGCAACCGGTTCAGAGAACGTGCTCACGCCAGGCCTCCGACCTGACCACATGCAGCAGAGCCATTATTTCAACAAATAATGTTCTGTTTAACTTGGGTCCCGCATTGTAAATGGATTGAAATACATGGCAAATGTCTCAACTCCATGCCATGTTCTTGGAATCAGACCCTCAGTGAACAAGGATTCACCGGGTTATCCTGATCATGATCAACCACCCTGGTTTGTCCTTTGTTTTGTTTGCAAATAGTTCCTTAGCCTCTTCTATCTTCAAAGACTTTGTTAGTTAATGAATTGATTTCTGATAATCAGATTGATTTCTTTTGTCTCACAGAAACCTGGCTACAAGAGGACTACGTTAGTATAAATGAGTCAACCCCCTCCAGTTATTCAAATTTCCACATTCCCAGATCTACGGGAAGAGGAGTAGGAGTGGCAACCATCTTTCAGTCTGATTTATTAATTAGTCCCAGGCCAATTAATAACTACAGTTCTTTTGAACATTTAACCCTCAGTTTCCCTCATCCAAACTGCAAAGCAATAAAACCTCTTCTGTTTGTTGTTTTGTATCGTCCACCAGGCCCTTACACTCAGTTTTTGGATGAGTTGTCAGATTTCTTATCTGATTTGGTGTTAAATACTGATAAGGTTATTATAGTGGGTGATTTTAACATCCATGTTGACACTGAATGTGATAACCTTAGTGTAGCCTTTAAAACTATCCTAGATTCAATTGGTTTTGCTCAAAATGTGCATGAACCGACGCACTCTCGGCTCCGTACTTTAGACCTTGTTCTGACAAATTGCATTGATTGTGAAGAATTAACAGTATTCTCTCACAAACCTGTCCTGTCTGATCATTTTTTAATAACAGTTGAGTTTAATCTAACTGAGTGCTCCACCCCCAAAAGAGGGTTCCATTATAGTAGATTTTTATCGGATAATGCTGTATCAAAACTTAAAGAGTCTGTCCCCTTTTTAATATCCTCAGTATTGCAGAAATGCCCTGTAGATGGCAGCAATGCTGTTTCTTCCCATTCACAAATCGATACCTTTGCTAACAATCTGACTTCCTCATTGCGTTCTGCATTAGACAATGTAGCTCCCTTGAAAAAGAAGGTGATTATTCACAGGAAGCTGGCTCCTTGGTTTAATTCAGAGCTGCGTTCCTTGAAGCACAATGTTAGGAAATTGGAGAGAAAATGGCGCTCTACACACCAAGAGGAATCCTACTTAATCTGGAGGGACAGACTATTGTTGTATAACAAGACCCTCCGCAGAGTTAGAGCAGCATATTTTTCATCATTAATTGAAGAGAATAAAAATAATCCTAGATTTCTCTTTAGTACAGTTGCCAAACTTACCCAGAGCCACAGCTCTGTTGATCCATCCATTCCCTTAGCTCTTAGCAGTAATGATTTTATGGGATTCTTCATAAATAAAATTGATGCCATTAAAAATAAAATAATTGGCATCCTCTCAAACATGATTACCTCGTCCTCAGTAAGTGAGGCAGCATTGGAGGAATCTTTAGAATCTGTGCAGTGTTTGAACTGTTTAGAAGCAGTAGAGCTTTCTGAGCTATCTAAAATTTTAGCTTCATCTAAACCTTCTACCTGTATGTTAGACCCAATCCCAACCAAGTTGTTTAAGGACATATTCCCTTTGATCAGTGGCACTATTTTAGACATGATTAATCTATCCTTAGTAAATGGATATGTACCACAGGTTTTGAAAGTAGCTGTTATTAAACCTTTACTTAAGAAACCTTCTCTTGATCAAGATGAGTTAGTAAATTACAGACCTATATCTAATCTTCTTTTCTTATCTAAAATTCTCGAGAAAGTAGTTGCTAATCAACTTTGTGAACATTTACAAAGTAATGACCTACTTGAGGAGTTTCAGTCAGGCTTCAGAGCTCATCATAGCACTGAAACAGCTCTGGTGAAGGTCACTAATGATATTCTCATGGCCTCAGATAATGGACTTGTGTCTATACTTATCCTGTTAGATCTCAGTGCTGCATTTGATACAGTTGATCACAATATTCTCCTACAAAGACTTGAACATACTGTAGGGATTAAGGGGAAAGCATTAGGCTGGTTTAAATCTTATCTGTCAGACAGATTCCAATTTGTTCATGTTAATAATAAATCTTCCTCAAACTCTAGGGTCACCTGTGGCGTACCACAGGGTTCAGTCCTTGGACCAATTCTCTTTACTATATATATGCTTCCGATAGGCAAAATTATCAGACAGCATGGGATTAATTTCCACTGTTATGCTGATGATACTCAGCTATATTTATCCATAAATCCTGATGAATCCAATCAATTACTTCGACTGCAGTCATGTCTTGATGACATCAAAAGCTGGATGACTTTAAATTTCCTGCATCTAAATCCTGACAAGACCGAAGTTTTAATCTTTGGGCCAGAGTCCTCAAAAAATAAACTTCTTAACCAATCACTTAATCTGGGTGGCATTAACTTGGCCTCTGGTAATAAAGTAAAAAATCTTGGAGTCATTTTTGACCAAGACATGTCATTTAAATCCCATATTAAACAGGTTTCCAGAGTTTCCTTTTTTCACCTCTGGAATATCGCCAAAATTAGAAACATTCTGTCCAGGAGTGATGCTGAAAAACTGGTCCATGCATTTGTTACTTCAAGGCTGGACTATTGTAATTCTTTACTATCAGGAAGTCCACAAAATGCAGTTCAAAGCCTTCAGCTGATCCAAAATGCTGCAGCAAGAGTTCTGATGAAAATCAACAAGAGGGATCATATTTCTCCAATTTTAGCTTCCCTTCATTGGCTTCCTGTTAAATCAAGAATAGAATTTAAAATTCTTCTTCTAACGTATAAAGCCCTTAATAATCAAGCTCCATCATATATCAGAGCTCTGATTACCCCGTATGTTCCTAACAGAGCACTTCGCTCTCAGACTGCAGGTCTGCTGGTGGTTCCTAGAGTCTCTAAAAGTAGAATGGGAGGCAGATCCTTTAGCTATCAGGCTCCTCTCCTGTGGAACCAACTCCCAGTTTTGGTCCGTGAGGCAGACACCCTGTCTACTTTTAAGACTAGGCTTAAAACTTTTCTTTTTGACAAAAATTATAACTAGTGGCTCATGTTACTCTCAGCTACCTTTTATAGTTTTACTGCTATAGGCTTAGGCTACTGGAGTATATCAGGATCTAATTTTCTCACTCTATTTCTATTGAGTTCTACTGTTCTTCAATTATGCATTATGTGTTGTCATTTCTGCTTTAACTTTCGGTTCTCTCTCTTTTCTCTTCATAGTAGGTACACCTGGTCTGGCGTTCTGTTAACTGTGACATCATCCAGAGAAGACGGCTCACCCGCTACTACCATCTAATGTAGAACAGATTACTAGATCAATGTGTGCTTCTGTGCTTTTTTGTTTCTCTTGTTGTGTCTCTGCTCTGTCTTCTGTAACCCCAGTCGGTCGAGGCAGATGACCGTTCATACTGAGCCCGGTTCTGCCGGAGGTTTTTCCTTCCCGTTAATGGGTGGTTTTTCTTCCCACTGTCGCTTCATGCTTGCTCAGTATGAGGGATTGCAGCAAAGCCATGTACAATGCAGATGACTCTCCCTGTGGCTCTACGGTTCCCCAGGAGTGAATGCTGCTTGTCGGGACTTTGATGCAATCAACTGGTTTCCTTATATAGGACATTTTTGACCAATCTGTATAATCTGACCCAATCTGTATAATATGATTGAACTTGATTTTGTAAAGTGCCTTGAGATGACATGTTTCATGATTTGGCGCTATATAAATAAAATTGAATTGAATTGTCCTGTTCAGCTGCAAGAGGACTGGGTTAGTATAAACGAGTCAACTCCATCCAACTACCTAAATTTCCATGTCCCCAGATCTACAGGAAGAGGAGGAGGAGGAGTACGGGCCATCTTTCAGTCTGATTTATTAATTAGTCCCAGGCCAAGTAAATAAAAACTCTTCTGCTTGTTGTTTTGTATCGCCCACCAGGCCCTTACACTGGGTTTTTGGACCAGTAGTCAGACTTCTCGAGTTCCGACGCTAAGTTCTGATATTTCACGGAACATTCTGGTGCTCAGGACCTCCAGATAACTTCTCTGCGATACAGACCGGGCCCTGGCCACACGTCTATCAGACATGACAGTTACCGGCGTCTGCTGGGGTCTTTTGCCGGAGATTATGGAATACATGTGAGGACACGTGGCACGAATAATAAATACAAAAGGATGACAAACAGGAACAAATGCTTAAAAGTCATAAACTGTCAGATGTAACCTGTCACAGAGACATGGTCAACCACTGAGTCATATAAACTGGCTTTATTAAACATTAGATCTCTGTCAGGAAAATCCCTTTTAATGAAGGACTTCATTATTGACAATAATGCTGATGTAATGTTTGTAACAGAAACATGGTTTATGACATGAATTTAATGAATCGGCTATTCTGAGGGAGTCCACTCCACCCAACTACACTTTTCTTCGTGAAAGGCAGACAGCAAAGGAAATGTGGAGGAGTGGCTGCACTGTTTAATGCTTGACTAAATATGGCATTTGGTATTGGTTGTGAAAAATTAACAGTATTTCCTCGCAACCCTGTCCTGACTATTTTTTTTTAAGCTTTGAGTTTAATTTAATTGAGTTTTCCACCCCCGAAAGACGGGTTTCATCACAGAAACCCTGTATGATCTGATTAAACTTGACTTTGTAAAGTTTTATTACACCCCTCCACCGCCTCGAAAAACAACTTCACTCACTGGCGATGAAGGCGGCACAACTCCACGTGAGCGCTGGTGATGACGGCCCCAGAGCGGTAGAGGAAGAGATGGGTCTCGACCGTCTTGGTGTCCCTCACAACGCCTGACCTAACTTTTTTGAAGTAGGTCTCAATGAGCTGCATAGGAAGAGAGGAAAGCGTTGGCCATGGCAGTTGGGAAAATGTAACTGCTGTATGAGTCAACATTACAACTGAATTTACGATACAGGATTTCTTTTTCACACTCCTAAACAAGGCTGGGCAGACTGCCTTGCTTTGGAAAAAAGGCCCACTTACAGAGGCGTCGTCCTCCCCCAGGGCAAAGGAGGACTCATGTCCATCCTGCCGACGGCAAGTGACCGCCACAAAGCCGCCGTAGCTGGTGCGCTCCAGCCACTCTCTCGTCTGTGGAAAGAAAATAGCAAGACTTTCGAAATTCGATCATGTTTATGTTTCTCATCGGTATTTGTTAATAAATGTGCAACAATGATCAATCCGTTGCTTGGATGGATTGATCACGTGTAATGCTATAGTGAAAGGGGTGCCGGGTGGCCGAGAAGAGACATGTCTATCTATCTATCGATCGATCGATCGATCGATATAAATATGTTTGTGCGTGTGTGTGGCCTTGTTTCCGTTTGCTATCACTGTTCATTTCCAAAATTAAACAAAAAAAAAGCGCACACAGATTGAGCTGAGCGTCACAACGGCTGTGCCCAAACCACAGGGAGATGCCTTCTCACCTGCAGGTTTTCCACCACCCACGGCTTGACGCACGCCTTGAGCAGGAGCAGGGCCACGCAGTACTGCCGGAGTCGCGTCTTGTTCTCCTCCGTGACGTGGCGCTCCTGGTCCAAATTGGTCTGGACAGCGGTCACGTCCTCCTGGGCCCTGCGGAGGATCGTCTGGCAGTGGTACAGGGTGGTTTGTGGTCCGATCACTAGCTTGGCGCTGCAATGACAAGGACACAAATGTCGGCGGGAGGGTGGGGGAAAAGCTGGGATGAGAGGAGGAGTCTGGGAGTTATTAACCAGCTTGCCTTTTGGCGGGCTCCCCCTCGCGCCTGATGCCCCGCATTGCCGACTTGAGGGCCGCGGCAAAGGTGTCGCATTCGGCGTCGTACTCCGGGCCCGACTGCTCCCTGACAAATGCCACGAACCGCAGGAGATTGTCCAGGTGCATGCAGATGGTGGCCCTGTTTAGCCGTGCCTCCGTCAAGTTGTCCACATACGCCCGTACCTTGTCCGGGGAGCGCACAAACTCGACGGAGGCCCCATCTGCGTCCGGCAGGAGGAAGCGTAGCCATCTGCACACGTTGGAGATCTGGGGACACAGAGTTGTGGCGCCGAAGCCTGTGTTAGCCTGCCGTGACATCACACGCGGTAGACCAAACTTGACCGACACTTTCATGAACTACTCGCCTCCTTTTCGGCGTTGCGGATTTTCGCCACCTCCTTCAGATGGACCCTGTAGCTCTGGATCAGCGAGTCGTCTGAGGACACCCGCTGATACATGCCCAGGCGC
Organism: Fundulus heteroclitus; assembly: GCF_011125445.2. Classification (NCBI taxonomy): domain Eukaryota; kingdom Metazoa; phylum Chordata; class Actinopteri; order Cyprinodontiformes; family Fundulidae; genus Fundulus; species Fundulus heteroclitus. Next base: position 44,019,841 of record NC_046361.1, on the reverse strand, counting down.
TTCAAGATCCTGCGGGACCCTTTCGACACCCTGGCTGTGCTGCGGGGACAATTACAAGCCACACCAAACAATCCTCACAAAAACAGAGGGCGACAACAAAAGCTGGAAATGAAGCCACTAGCCGTTCTCTCTTACGGGGTCTCCGGGGCCTCTTCCTCGCTGCTCGCAGGGGAGGTTGGCTCAGTAACAGCAGGGCCCTCGACCGACGGCAGGCCCGCAGGCCGGCTCTGCCTCGCCTTGTCGGACGCTGCGGCCGCTGCCTTCATCCGCCCACGCTCATCCTCCCCGGGTGGGTCGATGACTAAAAAGTCATTCTCCTCCAGGTGCTCCAGCAGTCTGTACCTGTCGGCGGGGTCCTTACAGCACTTCTCCAGGAGACTGTAGTCCCACCGCCTGCCCAACAATGTCCAGCGCTTCATCGAGCGCTTCGCTCGGACCACCTCGGCCTGCCGCTGCTCCGGCGTCTCCTGTGCCATGCAGCGCTGGGCCAGGTGCCAGGATATGGCTGTCTGTGGCTTATTGCAGATAAGGCAATAAACCACACGACGGTCTGGCAGTCTGCAGAGAAGAAAAAAAAAAAAGGGATTATCTTAAACCGGTACAGTGTGCGTAGCCGGAAGGAGGAACTGACATAAACGCACGTTGTCTACAGTTTGGCAAAAAGCATGTGTCACTACCAGCCGACTGTTGTGGTGGGAGCAATTGATTGCAAGGTAACTGTCGACGTCCCACAAACTATACATGCATGTGGCATTTAATTATAATGTAAAGTAACTAATAATAACATGATGATGATGATGATGATGTTGATTTAAT
>NC_046361.1:43981525-44014025 GCF_011125445.2 Fundulus heteroclitus | reverse complement strand
TGAAGGTTCTGTTGCTGAGTTTAGGGATGTTCCTAATGTAATGTTCTCCCAGGCTTTGATTGGGTCCAACTGACAGGTTTCATCTCTGAGGAGATCAAAGCAGCAGAGAAAAACAGTTCAGATCAAACTCTGTGTCCAAATCAGAGCCCGCTCTGATATGTGCCGAGTTCTGTTACCCAAAGTACTTCAGATCTGAAACACAGAGGAGTGTTTGGTGTCCGTGTTCCTATTAGAACCTGTTCCAGGCCAGAGCTAAAGTAGATGGGACCTAAAGGAAAACCTTGAGGGACTCCAACTTATAATTCAGGTGATCAACTGTATTCATGCTTGAACCAATCGTCTGCTTTTCTGTATAAATAAAGGTTTAAAATGTTTCAGCTGATTGATGTTTCCTCAGGTAACCATCGCAGGATGACAGCTCCATGCTGAACGTCACCTCAGTATGACAACATCAGGCCCAGGAACCTTTTATCCAAATGTTGTTCATGCTGGCCACCACTCCGCTCTTTGGCGCCGCCTCCTGCTGCCTCTCTGGATCTGGATTGGTGAACCGGTGGTACAGGTGAGGGCATCCCACCAGCACTTCCACCCCCACTCCATAAAGTTACCTGGTGACATCACTCTGGGGGGCTTGTTCCCCATCCATGCCCGCGGTCCTCATGGCGTGAACTGTGGCGAGCTGAAGAAGGAGAAGGGCATCCACCGGATGGAAGCCATGTTGTACGCTCTGGATCAGATCAACAGTGACCCTGAGCTCCTGCCCAACATCACGCTGGGGGCCCGCATCTTGGACACCTGCTCCAGAGACACCTACGCCCTCGAACAGTCGCTCACCTTTGTTCAGGCACTGATCCAGAAGGACATATCCGACATACGCTGCTCCAACGGTGAACCGCCCATCATCCGCAAACCAGAGAGGGTGGTGGGTGTGATCGGCGCATCGGCCAGCTCCGTGTCCATCATGGTGGCCAACATCCTGCGACTGTTCGAGGTGAGAGGGACAGATTAAAGACACACCACACAGATGAGAGAGTGAGACAGCATGCAGACAGACAGGGCAGAGAGAAACAAGACAGAACCAGAGACGGATGTAGGCGAGGAACAGGTTGTTGCAGCTAGATGACAGAAAGGAGGATGAGTGTAAAATGTTTTTTTATTTGAATCATCAGCAGGACAAGCACTTCCAGTTAAAGATCACCATCACAAAAAGGTTCTACCAGGGAGCAAAGAGATCAATCTGATGACCCTGCTCAGGAGAACGTAGAACCGTTGATGCAGACAGAATCACTTCTCCATAGTTAAACAACATATAAAATAAACAAAAACCAGTAAAGTGTAGAAGAACCCAGTAGAACCAAGTAGATAATGTTTGGATGTTTGAATGTGATGCTTTAAAGTGCAGCTCGCTCTTCCTCCTCCTTCTCTGATGATGAGGAGGAGGTGGCTGTCATAACGAGGTGTGCTCGTTAACAAGGGCTTAGTTAATCACTCTGTGTGTTAATGTGATTGAATCCCTGACACACTTTGAACTGAGCCGTTACACAACATTAATCTGTCTGAGTGTTCCTGGTCTCTGTGGCTCCACCAGGGTGTCCACTATAACCAGTCAACTGGGTTCTGGTTCCAAATCTCAATGTGTGTCAGATACCTCAGGTGAGCTACGCGTCTACGGCTCCGGAGCTCAGCGACAACAATCGCTACGACTTCTTCTCCCGGGTGGTTCCTCCCGACTCGTACCAGGCTCAGGCCATGCTGGACATTGTCAAAGCGCTGGGCTGGAACTATGTCTCTACGCTGGCGTCGGAGGGGAACTATGGAGAAAGTGGTGTCGAGGCCTTCATGAAGATCTCCAGAGAGGCTGGTATGGACACACCTGTCAGTCTCACCTGTCCTGGACTTGTTTTTCTCTGGCCCATCTGTCCTACCTGTCTCATCTGTCTTTGACCTCTTCACCTCACCTGTCTGTTTCACCTTTCTGTCTGGTCAGTGTCTCTCACCTGTCTCTGACCCGCCTGTCTCTCCACCAGGTGGAGTGTGCATTGCTCAGTCAGTGAAGATCCCTCGGGAGCCAGAAGCTGGGGAGTTCGATAAGATCATAAGACGTCTGATGGAGACGAGCAACGCTAGAGGAGTGATCATCTTCGCCAACGAGGATGACATCAAGTAAAACACCAGAGGAAGTCGACTCTGCCTGCTGCAGCTGGTTGGACAGATGTGGTCAGATGACTTGATTTTGACTCCTCCCTCTCTCTGGTAGGCGTGTCCTTGAAGCAGCGAGGCAGGCTAACCTAACGGGACATTTCCTGTTTGTCGGGTCAGACAGCTGGGGAGCGAAGAGCTCACCAATCGCAGAGCTGGAAGATGTTGCAGAGGGCGCTGTCACCATTCTGCCCAAGCGAGTCTCGATTGACGGTAGAACCTGACGGTTTGTCGGTGATCACTTGGTTCCAGTCTCTGAGGGTTCTAACTCTTTGTGTCCTACAGGCTTTGATCAGTACTTCATGTCTCGCTCTCTGGAGAACAACCGCAGGAACATCTGGTTTGCTGAGTTCTGGGAGGACGACTTCAGGTGCAAATTGACCCGCCCTGGGATAAAACTGGACTCAGACAAGAAGAAATGTACAGGTAATCACAGCCGCGTATAGAGGCATGCAAAGATCATAGGTGATCACCCGGCATGGTGTTCTGTCTGTAGGTGGGGAGCGGATTGGTCGGGACTCGTCCTACGAGCAGGAGGGGAAGGTCCAGTTTGTGATTGATGCGGTCTACGCCGTTGCTTACGCTCTACACAACATGCACCAGGACTTGTGTCCCAACAGCCATGGGGTCTGTAACAGCATGGATCCTGTGGAGGGGCGCCTGCTGCTGGACTACATCAGAGCCGTCAACTTCAATGGTGAGAAAAACCTGAGAACTCGGTCTGATGAACGTCTTCTGGGTAGACGGACAGATACACAGACAGGCAGGCAGGGATGGAGACAGGATGGTGGACCGATAGTGAGTGGACAACATCAGGTTCCCTGCTTTCCTTAATGATCTCATTGTCTGTAGATGGTTTGTGTCTCATAAGAAGACGGTCCTGTGGCTCTGGTTGTTCTTTCTTTCCACTGTCCCCATATGCTTCTCAAGGAGAAGGGATTGCTTCAAAGTCATTAATGACTTGATTTCTTTTAACTGAATTTGGCTGCATTGTAGGGAATTGCATTGGTATCTGTGATCCTGTCTGGATTGTTCTGATTCTTTAATTCTGTTTATAACCTGGATTGGTTTGTATTGTGAAAATTTTTTGTCAAGTTTATTTGTGTAGCACATTTCAGCAGCAAGGCGGTTCAAAGTGCTTTACATGAAAACATAAAAACATCATAAACACATTGGAACTGATTGTGAGACCAGGAACAAACAAATCAAATTGCTGTTTGTTGTGAATTTGAAACAGTTCAGAGATGCTTAAGTTCTTTGGAGTTTAACTGGATTTAATTGCAGTGCGACATTTAAAGTCAAGACGGTGTTTGAGGCAACTAGGTTCTGTAACTACAACACGACCATCCAATCAAAAGTCTGGATTTCTGCTGGAGGATCGTTAGGAACCAGAAGAACCTAGAACATTGAGACTGAATGAAAAAATTTTCAGGTCTTCAAATGCTCCTCTAGGTGGAGGTTGTATTCATGGTACCGGTAAGGTTCAGATTGGTTGGTGCTGTAGACCCCGGTTCAGATTCTAGGCAAGTCCATCCCAGTGGTCTCAGGCTGGTTCCTAAAACAGTCTGAGCCGCTGCAGACGTAGTCTACTGTCAGGGAGGCAGTTAGTCTTCATCTTCTTCTGTCCTCAGAGACAGAACCACAGCCCTGCAGCCCCTCCTGTCAGCCAGCGGTCAATTTTTAATAAAGATGGCAAGCTGCAGCAGCTGAGAGACACGGAACAGTTCATCTGGAAGAGGCGGGCCACGTGTCAACAAGCAGGAAGAACCCACCTGGACTCCACTGATTGAATATTCACAGACAGGAAGGCATCTCTCACTAAAGACCCAGATTGTTTCAGGCTTTATTAATATTCATAATGATTCTGATGTTGTTTTACATCGCTGCAGTGCAGCTCTATCTGGGCGGCCAAAGGTGGCTCTAGGAACCAGTTTGGACTCTCTGGTCAGTCCTGGAACCAACAAAACAAAAATGTAGAGTCAATGAAAGCTTCATATTTATGGTGACATTTGTAGGACAGCTGCTGTTTCACTGAAAAAGCTTATGGTTTGCAATTGGTTCCATTCCAAGTTTTTCCCTGCAGATGTGCCCATGGACAAGTTTCCTACTGCTTTGTGTATTGTTGAATTATTTTCTTGTTTAAGGTGTTATTTCACCAGCATGAATAGAAAAGCTCTTTAAGTTTGGTCCTTGGACTATTTATAAATATATATAAAACTATCAGCTGTACTATGCAATCTCACTCATCCCTGTCTGTAATTTATCCCTATTTTCCCAAGACTGCAATCGCTCATTCAGTTCCTTATTAAACACAAAAAACAAACGTGTATCTGTAGAGACAGAATATACAGTTTTTGGCTGCAATAACTGTAGATGATCATGCATAGATATATTATTTTGCAAGAAATATATTTGTATTTAACTTTTTTTGTATATTGCACTTAAAGTGTCATCCTTGAGAGCAAAGTGGAAGAAAAGTCAAATTACTTGTTGAATGAAGCTAATTGCCAATTAAAACTGATTCTGAAAACTGGAGAGTAGTAGGAGGAAGTAGCAGAGTGAAGGAAAGTAATCTTGATTTCCCCCAGCAGCCTAAAAATCTGCCTACCATTTAACAGATTAAATTCACCCAGCTGCTCAATTCTGTTGAGCAGAACATGGAGTCTGTGAAGAGGTATGGATGCACCTGGACAGGTAACCCAGTATGAACATAGAAGCACAAAGAGACACTAATGCTCCTCAAGTTGAAGTCACTATTTAACTAGATTGTTTAACGAAAAGCAGCATGCACCACTACAAAATACACACGATTTGGGTTTGAACCAGAGACCTTTCTGTTCTAAGGGGACAGTATCCATCGCTAATCTACCACGCAGCCCCCCACCCATCCACCCAGCTGAATTAAACCCATATTTGTGTTGATGTAAAGCTGCCGTCCGTCTCTCTGTGTCTGACAGGAAGTGCAGGAACAAGTGTTTTGTTCAATGAAAACGGCGATGCTCCGGGACGCTACGACATTTTTCAGTTTCAGATGACCAATCACAGCCACCCTGGTTATCATGTCATCGGCCAGTGGACCAATAATCTGAGACTCAATGTAAGACACTAAATGTGCCATGAAAGTTAGCTGGGTGGACTTTATCTTCCTGACTTCATGCCATGTGTGTGCAGCTGGAGGAGATGCAGTGGTCTGGAGGAGACAAATCCGTCCCAGAATCCATCTGTAGCTTCCCCTGTAAACCAGGAGAGAGGAAGAAGATGGTGAAAGGAGTCCCCTGCTGCTGGCACTGTGAGGTACTGAAAACATTTCATCACGCTACCTTCACTGCTTCAACGTGGATGACCAATATCTGCACCCCTCCCCTTCGATAGTCTCAGGTGTAACTAACCTCTCTCTCGCATCCCTGCAGCTCTGTGACGGATACCAGTACCAGCTGGATGAGTTCAACTGTGAGACCTGCCCGACAGACATGCGTCCCATCCCTAACAGAACCGCCTGTTGTCCCACACCCATTATCAAGCTAGAGTGGAATTCTCCCTGGGCCTTGGTACCCGCCTCCCTCGCCATGCTCGGCATCCTAGCAACCAGTGCTGTGGTGATAACCTTTATTCGCTTTAACGACACCCCCATAGTCAGGGCGTCAGGAAGAGAGCTGAGCTACGTCCTCCTAACAGGTGAGTTCAATAAAACATCCGGAACCAGCTGCAAGGGTGACATTAGCAGCATTATGATCTCACCTGTCTACTCTCTCTCCACAGGTATCTTTCTGATCTACCTGATCACCTTCCTGATGATCGCAGAGCCAGGTGTGGTGGCATGTGCATTCAGACGCCTCTTGCTGGGCCTTGGCATGGCCATCACTTACTCTGCCATGTTAACCAAAACCAACCGAATTTACAGAATCTTTGAACAGGGCAAGAGGTCGGTGACTCCGCCCAAATTCATTAGCCCCACCTCTCAGCTTGCTATCACCTTTATCCTCATTTCTGTCCAGGTAGGTGGTCACATGACCTGCAGGTACAACAGTAAGCTGCTGTTTGCATTACTTTTTGGTGTCTGTCAGGTTCTTGGCGTGTTTGTGTGGTTCGCTGTTGTTCCTCCTCACACCATCATCGACTATGAGGAGCTCCGCCCACCAAACCCAGACCTGGCCCGGGGCATCCTGAAGTGTGACATGTCTGACCTTTCCATCATCTGCTGCCTCAGCTACAGCATCGTTCTCATGGTAAATCAGCAATCAGTCATTGATGTCCTACAGAACTTGGAGACGTGTCAGAACCAAATGTCATTTGGATGGTTAAAGCAGCTATAAGTAAGATTTACTGTAAAATCAACTTAAATCATTATCATTTCTCTCCCAGGATGGAAGTAACATTACTTATAAATAATCGGTCCTCTACATCAACAACGTCTTAGTCACGTTTTTCTCCTTTCAAACCTAGAGGTACGGTTCAGAACTACTTCGGTTAAGAGTGTAGCCAGTGTTTATTTCCTAGTTCCTGAGCCAATTAGTTGAGAGTCCTCAGGGTTCCCAATGAAGAGCACAGCATTTGGTATTTTAACTTGGCAAAACAGCAGCAGACTGTACACATGGAAGCCAGTAAGAGAAGCAAACCAGAATACAGCATCATAGACCTGTCCCGTGGAAGTAAAAATTCACAACAGCAACACACCGTTTAAAAACGGTAGATTAGATTGTTGTGATTGGCAAGATGTTGTACCGATTGGAGCCTCAAGGTGCCAGTATTACTTTTGGCTTCAGAGTGATGTTCCTCAGAGATCCACACCTCTAGCGCAGAGCCAGAGCTACTGTGAGTCTCCAGATCCGTTTCCACCTCCTGGTGATAAAAGAATCCTTTCCCAGAGCATGATGGCTCCACCACCGTGCTTTATAGTGGGAAAGAGGTTCTCAGGTTTTTGTACTCAAATGGTGTTTTAAAGGCAGAGTTTCTTATTTTAGATGATTGAGTTTTACAGTTAACTTAACTGTAAATGTGCGTCATGTTTTTATGTTTGGGAAGTAAAAAAAATCGTAAAAATCTTTACCATTTATTTAAATTTTAGATGAAAGGGCACTAGACACCTGATGACGAACTGAGCAGGACATTATTCACTCTTCCTGTTTCTCAGTTGCTCCTGTTGAGTTTGTTGGGAAGGAACATTAGTACTTTTGTTGCTAGGAAACGGTTGATCAGCTGTTGCTTCATCCGTTGCTAGGTAACGTGTACGGTTTACGCAGTGAAGAGTCGAGGTGTTCCAGAGACGTTCAACGAAGCGAAGCCCATCGGCTTCACCATGTACACAACCTGCATCGTCTGGCTCGCCTTCGTGCCCATCTTCTTTGGTACTGCTCAGTCCACTGAGAAGGTAAGAACCGGGCTGCACCACAGTGAATCAGTTAGAACCAGGAAGAACCAACGGGATCCCAGGCCAGCTAGATAGACCCAAGTTAAAACCATGAGAAAACAGAGAGAACCCCATCAAAATCCAGCAGGACCCAGGGGAATTAGGAGGCCACATGGAGAACCAAGCAGAGTCAGCAGAACCAGGGAGAGGTGAGCCCACCAAGGGGACCCTGCAACAACACCAGCAGATCAGTAAGAACCAGCAGGAACGTGATAGCTGAAGGACAGAAAGTAAAAGGAATGATAAGCTAGAACCTAACAGAACCACAGTATGTGGCAGAGTTCAGGTGTAGCAGCTGAGCTTTCTAAACAGAACCTTCATAACTCTATTCTTTTATATAAACCGATGGAGGGTCCTCTTTAATCTGTGTCAGTTCTGGTTTACTGTCGGATCTCCAGAATCTTCTCTGAGCGGAAACTGGTGGATGTTTACCAGAACACATCAACAAATCAGAATCGAAACAGAGGTGGGTGGCCCAGCTGCAGGATCAGCGGAACCGTTGGTCGTCAGGTGGAAGCGGTTTGGGTCAGCTGGAGCTGGGGGGGGGGGGGGGGTCCGTAATGCTTCAGATAAACCCCAGAGGCATTTTGAGGTCGGATTATCCAGATTAGAACCAACACATAAAAAAGCCCAAACAGCTCTAACAAAAAAAAAGACTAAATGTTGGGAAGGAAACAGCAGGAAGCAGGAGAACAGCCTGGTCCAGCCGGGTCTGACAAAATAAAAGCTTCACTCTACGGTTAAAGCTGGAGCTGCAGGAGGTTACAGCTGCTGCAGCAACATTTCAAAGAGAATAATTCATGGAAACACGAATAATAGCTGCAAACAACAACGGGCCACATTCGGTCTGCAGCGCCGGTTCTCCTTCTGTGGCTCCGTGATAACAGCCGGTCCTCCTCCTCCGCCTCCGCTCTGGGTGTTTAATGAAGGAGGATTTAAGAGAAGCTTTTTATCTGAGAACAACAGAGCGGAGGATTACCGCTGTGGCAGACATTAGTGAGCTGTGAGGACCAGCCTGTGTTCTGGTCCCCCCAACACACACACAGGATAACCGGGCTTTGTTCATACCCGCAGAGATCCGCTCTTCTGCCTCAAGCTGGCGGTTCTGATGATCACATGAGGGAGTTTCCACCTTTTGATACTTTGAAGAAAGGGAAGAACCCGTTTTTATGACCCGCATCTCGTCAGCGGGACCAGATCTGCTCTCACAATGGAACCGTCCGGTTACAGGAAAGATTTACTGAACCATCAAACGTTGGTTTTCTACTGCACCAACTCAACAGAACTTCCCCAACATGGACCCGATCATCTCCATGTGTTGGAAGAACCTGTGTGGACCCGTTTGGAAGCTCTCCCCGGGGGTCCCTGATGAAACCTCCGTCCTTTTGTTGGTGGTTCTGAGGCAGCTGGTCGGTTCTTTCTGATGTTCTGGTGGGCCTTCTGATGCCCAGGCACTTAGCTCAGTTCTGGAGCAGGATAACAAGCTGCAGTAGAACTGTTCAGAGTCCGGAGAACATGGAAACCACGAGGAACCAAGATCTCGACATTTCAGCTGGAACATATGGAAACATCTGCTGCTGGAGGCTGAGAAACCTTAGAAGACATGCTGATCTTCAGATGGACCAGGGTTAAATCTGTGGGTCATAAAACCCAAACCGTTCTTATGAAGAAACCGACCAGCATGTCAGCCCCACCCAGTGGAGGTGAAGGAACCCATCTTCTCCTGACAGAAACACGTCTTATTTTGAGCAAAGAGCTGCGGGTCGTTTCAGCCGGGTCTGGTAAAGGACGGTGGTCCTCTGTGTTCTGACCAGAACCTGGTCTGAGAAGGACTTATGGAGGGAAGCAGATATTCCAGGTTGAGATCTGTGGAGAAGTCTTCAGCCTGCTACGTTGCTTGAAGCCAGAGAAGAAGAAATCCAGTTAAAAGGTTATAGCAGGTTTTGAATAATTCCTCCTTCATAGTGGTTCTGTAGGTCCAAACATCAACACAGAGGAAGCTCTCAGCAGGTTCCTCGCGGTTCTTCAGTAAATCCCTGAAGCTTCTAGGCTGTTTTAACAGTTTCTGAGGGAGGTCTGGTTTTATCCGCAGCTCTTCATCCAGACGGCCACTCTGACCGTGTCCATGTCCCTCAGCGCCTCCGTCTCTCTGGGGATGCTGTACATTCCCAAAGTCTATGTCATCATCTTCCATCCCGAGCAAAACGTCCAGAAGAGGAAGAGGAGCTTCAAGGTCAGAACTTCCTGCTCAGGTTCTTTTTCTTGTGTTTCCTGATTGTTCTGCCATGCTAACCGCTAACCGTCACGCTGCTGCTTCGCAGGCTGTTGTCCAAGCGGCTAAACTGTCCCAGAAGACAGACTCCCAGAACGGAGACACCAAGATTGAACCCGACAGGTCCCAGTAGTGTCACCAACTGAAGGTACAGAACCTCCTCTCAGAGATTCCCTCCCTGGCTCTGTTCACACGGACTCCAGGAATCAGATCTGAATATCGTGATCAGATTCTGAAATGTTTTCTGAATGAGACGGGTAGTTTATGCCCATTGTTAATCAGAACAGGGTCCATCTAAACACGTGGTTCTGATCATGTCCCTCAGATTGGACCAGAACTGCCCAGACTGGGCCTGTGTGCCCTGTGTCTGCAGCTTCATTACGTCTCGGCTTTTCTCAGAACCTGGAGCAGGTCCATTCTGGTCGCTCAGAGAGCAGAACCAACACACTTCCACATCATACCATAGAGCAGTGTATTTTACACTGCATTACTGGTCTGCATCAAAAAAATTAAAATAAATAACACACATAACCCTCTACCCAGGAGCAGAGTACCCACCAAACAGCAGAGGCAGATATATTTTCAAATTCACAAAAGTATTTTGTTATGAGTCTACTGTTCCATTTTTCCCAGATTCTCTCTCCGTTCTCCTTCTGGAGACGCAGTGAAAAAGTCGATGTTTCCATTTCGTGGATCCAGTTTATAATGCTTATGAAGAGCCTGAAGGTGGGGGGGCTTGCCTGCTTTCTTGCCTTCTTGCTTGCAATCAAGAAAAACTTTAGTAAACATGTGTCACATGAACTGGGTCCTTCAGGGAGTTTTCCAAGGTACAAGGAGATGAAAGAAAAGTCCAATACTGTGTCCAGGGTTTCAGACAATATTTGCTTAACATTGTGCCAAAATATCTTTAATTTAGGACAGGACCAGAAAATATGAACATAATCTGCAGAAACCACCCACACACCCTCTAGCAGGGCAACTGTGCACCACCTAACCTCGATTTCTGCTTTAGTGTAATAAAAAACCTGGTGAGGTTCTTCCACCCAAGATCCCGTCATTCTGAGGACTTAGCAGTTCAAAAGGTGTTTTTCCACAGTTGAGACCAAACTTCCTCTGAGATTGTAATGATGGGTTCCTTTTCCCACGGCAGTCTGATAATCTATTGACCCCTTATTCATAGTTGTGAAATTTCATTAAAGCTTGCCAATAAAGCCTTTTGTATTAGTACCAGCGTATGCATCCATAAAGACTTGCATTATCTCCGGATTTAACACTAAGTCAAGGGTCAGGATTTCCCTCCTAAAAAAAACTCTGCACTTGCAGATAGCAAAAAAACCTCCTCTTCCAATCTCATAAATCTGGCACAAATGATTGAAATTAAATAAATGGGCATTTTTTTATTATTTTACAGAAGGAAGTGATTGCCTGTTTGGCCCACAGCCTGTATTTATGGTCTACACTTGGGTTAGGGTTAGGGTGTGGACTGTTCTCCCTGCTGCCCTCTGGAAAGAGGTACCGCAGCATCCGCTGCAGGTCCACCAGGTTCTGCAAAAGCTTTTTCCCTGCTGCCAGACTGTTGAACTGCTGAACTATAACCCATAAACTCTGCACAAATACTCACCGGTACACTGACTGTGACTTTCTCCTGTTTTGTTTACACTTTAAATTATCCATCCATCCACCCATCCATCTTCTAACCCACTTAGTCCCTCATGGGGTCGCTGGTGTCTATCTCCAGCGTTCACTGGGCGAGAGGCGGGGTACACCCTGGACAGGTCGCCAGTCTGTCGCAGGGCAACAGATAGACGGAGAGGACAAACAACCATTCATGCACACACTCACACCTAAGGACAACTTAGAGACGTCACTTAACCTAACAGTCATGTTGTTGGACTGTGGGAGGAAGCAGGAGTACCTGGAGAGAACCCACGCTTGCACAGGGAGAATATGCAGACTCCATGCACAAAGACCCAGGGTTGGACTCAAACCCAGGACGTTCTTGCTGCAAGGCAACAGCGCTACCCACTGCAATCATTTACTTTTAAATCACTGCTGCACCTTACACTGTAATTTAAAGTTACTGTAGTTTACAAGCTGTATTCTTGCACAAATGCCCTTTGCACAATCAATTCTGCACTTACAAATGTTTTTTTTCTTTTTTGTGTGTTTTGGATCTCTGCTTTTTTATACTCTTTATTTAATGTTTTTCATACCAATGAAACATACATCACACATAGAACTAGGGGCACTGATACATAGATAAATAAAAGAGAAAAGAGAAAATATTACAAGACATTAAGCTTGATTGTGCTTCCTTATTCTTGTATGTCAGCCATTTAGACCAGCGTTTATCGAAAGAATGTCCTCTTACGCGTAAAAGATAGGTCAGTTTTTCCATGGAGTGGATCTCCTCAACGACTTCCCGCTAATGATCCAGCTTGGGAGAAACTTTCTTTAGCCAGGACCGTGTAATAGCTTTTTTGCTTGGAAGGGATAAAATTTTAAAAAGGTACTCGTCTTCTTTTCAAAGTACTTCTTCAGATAACAGCCCCAGCAGAAAAATTCTGGAGTCCTTAGGAATGGCATACCCCAAGATTATCCCGGTAAGGTCCATTCATACCCCACGTGTGGCCTACACGTCCGTATTTCTGTCCGTACGTTCTATCCGTTGACTCCTTCATACCTCCGTCCGTCTTTTATGTTGAGGTGTGCAATAACCAATATTTTCCTCTAGGTGGCAGTGCTTGGCGACTCCCCGATTTCTTGAAAACTATTTAGAACTTTTTGTTTGTCCCTGTGCCCCGGACACGACACATCATATATGTGTGGGTAGCTGCGGACAATCTCCGCAAGTCATTCCTCGAATCCCGCCATTGTTTAAAGCCCAGAATTATAACCTTCTTCGTGATTTTGTTGACCTTTTGTACTACAAACTCAATAGCGCCCCCACCTTTTCCGGTAGTATTGCTTCGTATTGATCCGTTTCGTCCGTAATCGTAAGCTCCCAATTTTCGTGTCAAAATACGGACGAAATCGACGGTTAGAATGTATGAAACACTCCACACGTATCCGTCTTTTACGTGAGCTATGAATCGGCCCGTAGTCTGACAGATACCGTCCCAGTAAGTTGCCAACTTTGGGCAGTACCAAAATATATGAGAGTGATCGGCGTTCTGATGGCCACATTGTCTCCAGCATTGCTCTTCTTTTCCTCTCTGTCTACTAGTAATTTTAGGTGTAATGAAGTATCTAATTAGGGATTTCCATCCGAATTCTTTCCACCTCTTAGAGCTGGTGGATGTTGTGTCGTACACATTGAAAGCCAATCATCCTCTGAAATAATTTTTCCTAATTCCCTTTCCCATTTAGCATTAATATTCAAGGTGTTATTTCCATTATATTTCTGCAGCCCTTTATATAGTTTGGAAACAGTTTTACATGGAAGGTGAGAGTAAGCATTTGTGAAAATGTTTACAATAGTATTACCTTCAGGAGGAACACTCTTTTTATTTTAGTGTTGTAAAAATGTCTCACCTGAAAGTATTTAAATAAGTCTCTGTTCTCAAGATTATACTCCCTTTTTCAATTGTTCAAATGTTTTAAAAGTATTACAATCTACAAACTGGCATAAAGCTACGAGTCCTCTATCTTTCCAACCTAAAAAGGAGGGATCCAATTCTCCTGGCCGAAAGTTTGAGTTACAGGAGGGCCACATCAGGAGTCCAGTGACATCTGCCAATCTGTACCTGTCCACCACCTCCTTCCAGATTAACAATGTGTCCTCAACTATACCATTCCCATTTTTATCTGTAACTATTCTATCTCCCAGCCTTGATTGGGGTTGAACCCCGCCTTGCCTAAGTTCAATCTCTTTCCATCCACATACAAATGGTTTTAAAAATACTCACCTGTACACTGTGACTTCTCCTGCATTGTCTACATTCAATTGTTCACTTTTCAGTCACTGCTGCACCTTATACTGTAATTTAATTTTTACTGCAATTCATAAGCTGTATGCAACGAAATTTTGTTCTGTAAGCACTCTGTGCATACAAAATGACAAATAAAGTTGTCTAAGTCTAAGTTTAACTGTAACACCTGTTTTCTTTCCTCCTCAGGTACCGGCCAATTATCCCCGAGCACATCATCATCATGAAGATCACGCACGCTGAGCTTTTATTGTGAAAATCAGGCTTTGGGTCAGACAGGAAGGAGCTCGGTGACGCTGCCGTAGCATCAGAGACATTGATCTCTATTTATTGTATTGATATCCGATTGGCTATTGGTAGTACACATTGTTATGACGTCACCAGCCGCCATATTGGTGCTCCCTAGTTACAACCAGTCGAAATGTAAACAATACATGTGCTACAGCATCGAACAATCATGATTTCCTCATTTTCAGGGGGGCTTAAGACTTTTAAAATAAAGATAAATTCATAATTTTGACTTAAACCATATTACACTTTATTGGCTATGTCTATATATTTACATCTATGATTTGAATAGGACTAGGAAGGCTAAAGCGTATACTGGCATATAATTACATCAAGATTCAGTATTACATATATATATATATATATATATATATATATATAGGGGAGACCAGGGCTAGTTGTCACACGGGTAAGTTGCCACATTGCAATTATCTTCTCCATCAGAGGGTGCAACCAAAAAGTGGAATACCAGTTTTCCTCCTTTGCATGGTCAGGTCTCATGGACTGAGTGAGAAGAAAGACAAGTCATTGTAAATTGAGATGAGCTCCAATTAACCATTTTCCACTACACAAAGTAAAAAATATTAACTCCATATTTTTTTAAATAACCTTCATTCAGATAAAAATTCTAGCAGTTATACATATGGACTTTTTAAAATAGATATTAAGGCATCCAGTCATACCTCAGTCATATTTCTGATTAAGCCTAACATTAATATAGAGCTAGCATTAGCAAACATGGTCATTTGGGGCAAGTTGTCACATAAGAACTTACTCCAAAATGATAATTTAAAAAAATAATTTAAATCAATACATCCTAATAAAACTTTTACATTATTTTTACAGAAAAAAGAGCGATTTAAAAGAGAGGACAAAGTAAGAAGCTGGTCAGGAGTTATAAAAGCAAAACAGAGCATGGCCGTGCAGCACCTGACGTGATGCTGAGGCCAGTCAGGCAGGTGACCCTCGGTCACAAGTCGAACAGGAGTACAGCGAAGGACTTTAATGTCAATTACTGTACTTTGGCGTGATACTGTAAAACATTCACACCAGCGGAAATTCAGGGTCAAACAGCTATCAATCAATGTTTCATAATATTTAATTTTATTTGATGTTATTTCATATGATGCAATTGAATCTACATAAGCTATGGCAAAACTGCAACTCAGATGAGGAGTCTGACTCATGAGATTTTCTTTTGTTCTTTTGTTTGTATTTAAAGTTTAAGTGTCAGTTTCGTAATGCATGTTGCATATTATTTCATATTATTTCATAAGAAGTAAAAGTGAGTTATTGTCATTTATTCATTTAACATTAAAAAATAACAACAACATTCATTTTGCCCTTATTTTATTGGTTGTGTGACATCTTACCCTTTGGAGGGGCAACTTGTCACATGGTGACGATCTCCATTAGATCACTTATGAGTCTGCACAGAAATAAGATATGAAAAATACACAAATACAAAATATATACCTGAGACTTTGGTCTTTCATCTGGTATATATGTTTTTTTATATATGGTGTCTTGATTCCAATATTTATGTGCGAGTGTAAAAAATGTGACAACTTGCCCCGGTCTCATTCATATATATATATATATATATATATATATATATATATATATATATATATATATATATATAAGGTTCAAAATGATTTGTTTCTTGTTGAACAGAAACTACAGCAGACCTGATCCATGATGTCCTCTCTGTGGTTCCTGATCTTAAATTATGTAAATGGACTTTTTGGAGAACCGATCAGAGATCTGATCACGAAGCTCTGAGTGAAGGAAAAATTCAGCAGGATGTTTCAAGCATCCTGTCTTAGTCCAGAACTTCGAGTCCCAGCTTTAGTCATTCTTTGGTCCATTCTGCATCCAGTGGTCCATAGATCCAGAACCTGTAACATCCCAGCGTGAATCATTCTGTGAATAAATGTGATCTAATTTAAAGTGTTGCAGTGTTTGGGTCTCATTGAGATGAAAAGGTTTCCTTGTTCAAACCAGATTAATTTTCTGGTTCTGTCCAGGTTCTCACATCAGAACTGATTCCTGCAGGAATCTTTAGGCGGAACTGCCAGTTCTGTTTAACATCCCCCATGACCAGAGGTGGTTCTGACGGTTCTGCAGGGACTTCTTCGGCAGATCAAACTACTTTCCGACAGGTTCTGAACCAGACATTTAATCTGGAGTGAAACCAGTTCTGGGTTCAGTGGTGTCTCCAGATTAGACTCTGGGAACCGAGAAGCAAACTGAGGATAAACCAGAGAGATGTTTTCTTTGGATCAATCAGCACATCAAATACAAAAATAATTTACTTTTTGGTTTGGTAATAATATAATTCTGGTAACTCAGTGGGAATTTAATTAGTTAATCTGACTTCCTGCAAACCTTTGGTGTCCCTGTAACCCAAAGGATTTGACCTAATATTATTATTATTATTATTATTATTATTATTATTATTATTATTAAAACATTGAGAAACTAACCTGTGTTCCACCCTTTGACTCTGGTGACACCAGTGGGGTCAAGTATTTTTAAACTGAGGAAAAAAGGCAGAAATCATTGGATGGGGAAGAAAAGGAAGATGGTTCTCCGTGATCAAAAAGGCAACAGGAGAAATACGGACTGGAAGAAGCAGCAGAAAGACTGAGATTTGGACATAAAATACTTAATTTGACACAACAGTATTAGGGGGAAATGTGAATACTGCGGGGAGGATGAAAAACATGTATTAAAATGTCTGAAATATGATCAAGAAACAAACATGAGGAGGGAATTCCTGCTTCTTTGGGCTTTTCCTTTCCAGGGGTCATCTGTCTCTCTCCTCTCACATCAGCTACCTTCAAGTCACGTTTAATATAATGATCAGGATGATTAATCCAAAAAAGGTAAAAAAATAAAACTGGACTTATGTTCCGAAGTTGGACACGTTTCTCTTCCGTCCAGGAAGCTTTCTCGGTTATAAATGTCTGGAGTAGTGAGGAGTTCCAGCTTTATAGACCTGGGGTCCGTTCTTCGTACGTTGCTTAAAACATCCGAGATCAAATGAGACATCCAAGATGATTTAATCTGGCTAATCATGATCCGGCTAATTGGGTTCTTCCAACACACCTGTTGTTTACGATTAGTATGGCTGGATTGAGTTATCTGAGACAACTGCGCGTTCATGCGTTTGTTTAAAAGGGGAAATGTATCGATAGTAGAAACATTGATCAGCAACGCTGCTATTGGCTGTTCAGCATGAACAAAGAACACCCACAGTTTTTCTCCCAGCAGAACACGAGCTTTAATGGAAGGTTATGATTAATTTGAGTCATTAATTAAAACGACAGGGAACACCTCAAAGTCTGTTAAAGCCAGGAGAGAGGGCTGGCAAAAAGTAGCAGACAAATTAATGTGTAAATACTGTCCATGGTAGATGTTTCTATCACTTTCTACAGTATGAATTTTTGCATTTAATAATTTCATATTTCCTTTGTTCTTTTATGTCAGAGCCTCCATGGGACCCATTAGAACATGGGGAACAGGTAAAAGTGAAGTACAAGAATATTCTACAAAATAGTAGCATTTAATTATTATACTTTATTTTAAAAAGCCACTTGTTATGTCAAGAGATCCAGATTTCGGTGTCATTCCTTAGACACGGGAAGTAAAGGACACGTGCAAATTGGGAATTTTAACAAAAAAAATTCTTTATCTATGAAAAAAGAAGTTCTTCCTTCATTTGGAGGAAGAACTTTTCCAAGTCATCCACAGTTTACACGGTAAAACTGTATTGCTCCGTGGCTAGATAATCCATCCATAGTTTTTTTTTCTAATACAATATACGGCTCGACAGGAAGCAAGCCTTTCAAAGTAAAACTAAACTTCATAATAAAATGGCCTGAACAAATCTTCTTACTGAATATGATAAAAATAAAAAGTAAACCATCATACAAATAACTTAAATATTTCCTATTTATGGCTCTAACACCACTTTTTCCTCTTTAAAAGCCACTGTTAAATGATGTTTGTCTGTTTATAACAGCCACCAAGAAAAATCTCTCTACAATTACACTGTCGCGCTGCGCTAAAGCATCCTGTCTATTGCGCAATACGCGATTAATTCATAAAGCTCTAAAATTATTCTTGCACCTTCAGCAACAGGTTGCTGTCATAAAAATGGACATGGCTACGGCAGACTTCTCTATCTCCTTCGCTTATAAAGCTGCGATCTAATCTTGTTTAAATGAAATAAGCCTGCTCACGAGCAGGTTTAAGCTGGCGCACATGTTGCTATGACAACAAGTCCAGGATGAGTTTCGAAGAACCAAACAATCCAAGATCATGCCAAATCGTCAACAAGGAAATCCTGCTAACTGAGTTAGCGACGTACGAAGAACGGGCCCCTGCAGGCCTCCTTAGAGCTTAGATGCACCTGGAACTGGTCCTCCAACCATGGAGAGTCGTTAGGCTCCTCCTTAGGCTCCTCGTTTGGCTCCTCCTTAGACTCCTCGTTAGGCTCCTCGTTTGGCTCCTCGTTAGGCTCCTCCTTAGGCTCCTCGTTAGGCTCCTCGTTAATCTCCTCGTTTGGCTCCTCGTTTGGCTCCTCGTTAGGCTCCTCGTTAGGCTCCTTTTTAATCTCCTCGTTTGGCTCCTCCTTAGACTCCTCGTTAGGCTCCTCGTTTGGCTCCTCGTTAGGCTCCTCCTTAGGCTCCTCGTTAGGCTCCTCGTTAATCTCCTCGTTTGGCTCCTCCTTAGGCTCCTCGTTTGGCTCCTCATTAGGCTCCTCGTTAGGCTCCTCGTTAGGCTCCTCCTTAGGCTCCTCGTTAGGCTCCTCGTTAGGCTCCTCGTTAGCGTGGCTCCCAGGAGGAATGTTGTGGTCACATCATGGAGGTGTGAACTGGGCAGAAACTCAGCAGGAATCAAACCTTCAGCTGAGTTGTAAGTTTCTGAAAGTTGAAACCTGAGTCCTCCTCCTCTGGTTAAAGTTGTTTTTTACCGCTTTACATAAATGGCTTCCTTCACCCTCTCTCACACCGTCTGTCTTCTCGGTCCACGATGTGGACATGCTGGTCCTCAGAGTGTCCTCTGTCCCTGAGGAGGACAGCAGAGTCTTGTCCTGAGGAGGAAGCTCTCCTGTGTTGAGCCGTGCGTCTGTGGAGACGTTGTTTGGTTTCTCCAATATAAAGATCAGAACATTCCTCACTGACTGAACTGCAGACACCACTCCGCTCATCTTAGGTTTGGGATTCTGTCCTCAGGATGGACCAGCCTCTGTCTGAGGGTCCTATGGGCTTTGAAATGTGCCGGGATCCTGGATCTCCACACGACTCCAGACATTTTGAACTGAGAAAGCTTTCTGGGTGGGAAGCGAAGCATCTTCAGCTTCAGAACAAAAAAGGTTAAAAATAAAACAAATGGACTTTTTTTGTTTTATTTTGAACCTTTTTTGGATTGGTTGGTCATGACCTGGATGATCTTCACCAACATCAGGATGACACTTTTTGCTATTTCTCTAATCTCTGTAGATACAATTCTCCAACTTTTATACAAAGTACCTGCATATGTTTAGTAAAAATGGTACCAATCACAAAACCTTTACGTATATTGATTTGTGAATTAATGTCAGAGAAAAAGACCTCAGTTACATCCCAGCCCAGACCTATCAGCCGTTCTTTAGTAACCTGTATTAGCATCGTGATTTAATATTAGTTGTGGATAAATGCGCATTTTACCTGAGAAGCTACATTTTCAAGTGACATTAGTTGTGATTCTAGCAGTAGCTGTTTGGCTGCTAAACAAAGTTTACCAAAAAGTGTCTTTCTTACCACTGAATCTGTTTTTGTTTCTCTCAATAAAATTGGAAAACCCCAGCCTTCAGTCTTCAAATCCACCCTGCTGGGATAACAGAATTAAATCTAATTAAGTTTACCTCAGCAACTACGAACGCCATCTAAACGTATCGGTACATCTAAAAAATATGCATAAAATTGCAATATTTCAGAAAGTGGAACAGATTAATCACACATGCGGAGTCAAACGTTTGCAGCTTTTATTCTTGTCATTTTAATGACTATAACATCGGACCAATCAGGTTTTGAGCACAAACGTTCTGGCCTCCTGCATGAAGTCCTGCAGCAACCCTCTGTGGCATAGAGGCCATCGGTTCTGCTGAGGTTCTGGAAGCCCGCATTGCTCTGGTAGCTTCAGCTCATCTTGTTGGTTCTGGTTTCTCTCATCTTCTTCTGGACAACAGCCCAGAGATTCTCTATGAGGTTCTGGTCAGAGGAGTTTGCTGCCAGCCAGGACCAGGACCACCTCGGTCAACCCCTAGTTCCCTACTGAGCTGCGTGTTGAATGAATGTGTGCGTGTGATTGGGTGAATGTGGTTCTAGTGTAAAACGCTTTGGCAGTGTGGGCCGGTACCAAGTCCTGCTGGAAAACAAAATCAGCTTCTCCAGGTGCCTCCCTACACAGGGAAGCATGAGGGGCTCCTGGTAGATGGGCCTGGGAAACGGCTGCATTGACTGTGGACTTCAGAAAGCCCAGTGGACCAGAACCAGCAGATGACGTGGCGCCCCAAACATGTGCTTTCATCTGAAAATAGGACTTTTCTTCGTCTCTGGTTCAGGTTCATGAGGAATGTAAAGCTTGTAGCCCATGACTAAGATCCATCAGTCCGTTCCTGGTGAAGCTGTTCTGCTGCTGGTTCACCTTTTCCTTCCACAGTTTTTCCTTCCACTCAACTTTCTGTTAACATGCTTGATCAAGAACTCTGAACAACCAGCTTCTTCGGCAGTGATCTTCTGTAGCTTCTCCTCCTGGTGGACGTCTTGATGAAGGTCTTCTGGACTTTTGTCAGCGGTCTGCTCCAGGACGGCGCCGCTTGCTGAGCATCAGAGGCTCAGGAAACCTCTGCAGGTGTTTAGAGTTCATTTTTTTCACAGTATTCTAGTTTTCTAAGACACTGATTGTTGGGTTTTCATTCATTGTAGCCAGAATCATCCACATTACAAGAAACAAATGCTTGGAATAAATCGCTCTATGTGATGATTCATTATAATGGTTTGACTTTCTGAGATGACTGGTAAAAAATATTGGCAGTTTACACAATATTCTAATATTCGGGACCAAGCTGGGGGCCTGGAGGTGTACAAGAGAATGAGAGCATAGATTCCCACTCCACACCGGCAGGGGGCGGTACTGAGCACTTTAAGTTTTTAGCCAACCATCAACAAACTCCAGGAAAAAGAAGAAAAAGAAGATGGCGGCCTCCACGGCGTCACGTGAGCTCTTCACGGAGGGAGTCCGAGCGGTTCTTCAAACGTGGCCGGTTCTACAGGTGAGCCCCTGGACCGGGTCAGTTACCGGGTCAGTTACCGGGCCCGGAACCAGGTCCGTGAGAGAGATAGACAGCTGGTACCGTTCCAGCACGTGACCGGCGGCTGAAACTAGCCGGCTAATGCTAATAGCAGCTGCTCGGGTTCCGGCTCATTCCGAACCATCCGAACACCTGTGCAGTCAAAACGGGTCCAGGTCCGGATCCTGAGTTTAGCTCAGCTCTCTGATTACCGGACTAAAGATAGATTCGGAACAGGGTTTAGGCTCAGAACCAGTTGATCAGGAACTAATCCGTGTTCTGACCCAGTACTGATCACTGAGGTGCCACACGGGATCAGTCAGCAACTGGTTCCGTCTCAGCCGTCCTCAGACTGGACCTTCTGATAATTAGGAGCCACTCTGACCCATCAGAACCCCTGCTTTAGCCCATCAGAACCCCTCCTGCGAACCTTGCCTCTGATTGGACCCAGAGTAAATTGGTCTTTGATGTTTGGTTTGATGATGAGAAGAAAACTAAAAAGTTCTGATTTAACTGCGGCTGTAGTTCAGTCTGTAGTTGGTTCTGACCCAACTGACGTGTTTCTGTCCCGCTGAGCATCAGTGGGGCCCAAAAACTCAACACCTGTTAGCAGCAGCTAACTTTTTCTGTGATTAATGCAACCTGACCTTGATCAATGTTAAATTAAACAGATTCATTAGCATAAACCAACACACTAGAACATGTCATTTAATTTTCATACATAAAATTACAAATAAAGACTCATGTTGTTCATTTATTGAACAGAAAAGATTCACATCAATGATCCGGCAAGGACAACCAGCACTAGATTAATATTTGCTTTTAGTTCACATTTTCCTGTTTTATTTTGTTTACATGTTCCTACATTTTATTCCAACTGGTTTTTTACTCTTTTATTTAGTTTTTATTTTCCAATGTTTTAATCATGTAAAGCACTTTCCTTTGTCCTTATAATGAAATGTGATACAAATAAATCTGGCTAGACGGTCTCACTCTATTCAGCAGAATATAAACATAACGTAACATTTCCAGCGTTCTGATTGGTCGATCCCAGCATGGGGCCGTAGGATTTGTGCCCCACTATGTCTGCTGAGAGCGTACTGGGCATGCTCACTGAGATTCCAGATGTTCATTATTTAAGCAAACGTTGGTGAACCCCGATATTAAAGAGCCTGAGGAGGATTTAGCTGCTGAGCTGTTAGTTTTCAGGCAGACTTACATATATAGACACAATGTTTATAATATAATGTTATTGGTAAGGTAATCTGTCTTTTTACAATATTAATCTATAAAGAACGATCCTATCCGCTGATTACTGTGAACATAGAGCTCCACAGCGCCACCTGGTGGCCCCACATGCAGAGACGCCACAGCTGCTGTGTAAACAAAGTTTAATGGAACCTCTGTGTCCCAGATCGCCGTGGACAATGGGTTTGGAGGCGTGTACGGCCAGCAGAAAGCTGATTGGATGGTGGACGTAGTTCAGCAGTATTTCCATGACAACGGTACGTTTCCACGGTAACGGCGAGTGACCACATCCCGTTCAAATGAGGAACGTTCAGTCAGAACTTGCCGTGAAACGTTTTAATGTTCTAATCAAATAACTGCAGAGGAGACCTGATGTTGACGGCGTAACGCTGTGTGTGTGTTATTGTGTGTGTTATTGTGTGTTATTGTGTGTGTGTGTGTGTGTGTTATTGTGTGTGTTATTGTGTGTTATTGTGTGTGTGTGTGTGTGTGTTATTGTGTGTGTTATTGTGTGTGTGTGTGTTATTGTGTGTGTTATTGTGTGTTATTGTGTGTTATTGTGTGTGTGTGTTATTGTGTGTGTGTGTTATTGTGTGTTATTGTGTGTGTGTGTTATTGTGTGTTATTGTGTGTGTGTGTTATTGTGTGTTATTGTGTGTTATTGTGTGTTCTGGGGGGCAGCTGACCTGCAGCAGTACGAGGTCGAGGACTTCCTGTCGCAGCTGATGGACCAGGAGTTCGACACCGTGGTGGAAGATGGCAGCTTACCTCAAGTACGTGTTCTCCCTCTCTTGCCGCAGCGTACCTCAGAACATCTGAACAGAACTCTACAATAAAACCCAACTGACCAGAACCAAGGCTAGACCTGCTGAGTATGAACAGAACCGTCCTCAGCTGCACAATTCCTCTAGATCAGGAATGCCAGTCTCATTTCTACTCATGGAGTCATTAAAGGGCCGGTTGCTCCTGTATAGATGATACTTTTAATTTCATAATTTCACTCCAGTTCACATAAAAATGCACAGTAACCTAAAAGTAGCCCCTTAGGCCCACTTTATACACTTTATCTGCAAAACACTTTAAACTCATTATTCTGCATTTCTTCTCTTTTTGGACATTTCTGGGTTTTAATGTGTTGTGGGGAACAGGATGCTGTTACTACACAGTTAAAATAATCAACATTTATTACAGCAGGCTCACTTTTAGCCACTTTATACACTTAAAAGGATTTATGTCTCCACTTCATGACATGATCTGCCTTTTTAGGTTCTGGAGGGCCGCATAAAATCCCTTGATGGGCCGTTTTCGGCCCGCGGGCCTTGGGTTTGACACGTGCTCTAGAACCTCAGCTGGGGATCAGTTTTCTGATTGGCTGTTGAAGCCAGTGAAGCTGTTCCTACCAGTGAGCTCACCTGTCCTGACCAGGTGTGTTCTTGTGTCTGCAGGTGTCTGTCCATCTGCTGCAGCTCTTCGCTCAGTGGCAGCAGGGGGCGCTGCAGCAGCTCCGAAACGGCATTCAGACACTGACTCACAGCAAGACGCCAAGGGCGAAGGTCGTGGCTCCGCCCACACAGTCAGACGAGGAAAGTGAGGGAGAATCACAGGTAGGGCTGCAGAACGTTTATGGTTCAGGACCAGATTTGATCCCAGATGATCTCAAAATAACGTCTTCACCTCAGGGTTTTTTTTTTTTTACATTTTTTATTTTTATTTTGTGAGAGCATTACAATACAGTGATAGTTACTTTCAGGGAACATACAATGTTGTTACTGCCACTCACAATTATTATTATTTTTTTACGTATAAAATTATACAAATTGAAATAAATTACATCTAACAACTTTCAACAAATTGGGAAAGATAGACCTACACGAAAAACCAAAAGAAAATAAATAAAATGTCTACCAAGCAGTTTTGAAGTAAAGTATAATAGATACATTAATACAGTAATCCTTAGATACAACAAAACATTCAAATAAAATAAAATAGATAACAGCAGTGCACGGTTACCCATTCTGTCTGTTCAAGGCCGGCATATTTAACCCACTAGGTCCACATCTTAATGAATATGTTTTTTTGGAGTCGGAGGGAAAAGGTGATCCCTTCCATAAGGTAAATGTCATTAAAATACTGACCCACTCCTGTATTGTGGGTGGGTTAGGGTGGACCAACATCTTGTGAGTGCTTTTTACCAGCGGTTATCAAAATATCAAGTAAGTATTCATCAGATTTCCTGACCTGTAAATCAAAATTTCCTAAAAAATAATGTTGAAAACTGCATAGGTAAATTGGTATTAAATAGACCACTTAATACTTTATGGAGCTCTGCCTAAAAGGGTTTAACCACTGGGCATTCCCAGAAGATATGCCAGTGATCGGCTTCTCGGTGTCCGCATTGCCTCCAACATTCAGCTTCCCCTCCAGTGAAATGTGTCTTTTGTTTTGGTCTAAGAAAGAAACGGATCATAAACTTCCAACCAAACTCTGGCCTTGAATGACAGCTGGTGCATTTCCACTGGGATTGGCAAATATCAACCCAATCCTCCTCAGATATTAACAGATATTAACAGATGACCCTCCCTCTTTACTCCCAGGTGTTTGTGAGATAGTACTGCTTGTATTGGGGGACCAGTTTGATTTAAGAGCTCTATATTTTTCCATCTAGCTTGGTAGGATGGGTTACACAGATTAACTAGAGGTCTAATCTGAGCTGCATAAAAATAGCCTTTAATATTAGGTAGTGACATTCTCCCTCGCTCTTTTGGGACTTGTAAAGTCTTAAATCTAACCCTGGTTTTTTTACCCTGCCAAATAAATCTAGAGATAATCTTAATCAGTTCAGAAAATTGATTTGGGGGAATTTCTACAGGGAGTGCCTGAAATAAATAGAAATATCGTGGGAGAATATTCATTCTTACAGAAACAATTCTGTGACTAAGGCTAAGAAAAGAAATTGAGTTCTGTGTACATCATCTTTAATTTTCACCAGGAGGGGGCCGTAATTTATCTCTGCTAACGTTTGAATTGTTTTTGGTAAATTTATTCCGAGATATTTTAATGACTTTTGATCCCAATTGAAATGTTAGTTTTCTCTAAGTTGCTTTGTGGGTTTATAGTTTATGGTCAAGATTTGTGTCTTTTGTAAATTTAATTTATATCCTGAGTAATTACCGAAGTTTTCTAGTCATTAATTTGGAGAGTGAATCAGGAGGATTACTTAAATAAACCAGCACATCATCAGCGTATAGCGCCACCCTATGGTCTTCTCCAGTAATGCAGATGCATTTAATATTCTGAGTCTGTCTTATCCATAATGCTAGGGGCTCTATGTAAAGTGCAAATAACAGAGGTGAAATTGGACATCCCTGTCTCGAACCCCGTTCCAGTGTTATGGTGTCAGAGACGTATCGTTTTCTTTTATCTGAGCCGATGGTTTGTTGTATAATGTATCGATCCCTTTAATAAAAATGTTTTTCAGGCCAAATCTTTCCAAGATAAGAAAGGCCAGCTTACCGAATCAAAGGCCTTCTTGGCATCTATACTAACTAAACAGGCTTCAATATTATTCTTTTGGATGTAATGTATTATATTTAAAGATTGCCTAATGTTGTTGTGAAATAAATCTAGTCTGATCGTTGTGTATAAGCTGAGGAAGAACTTTTTCCAGACTTCTGGCGAAGATAGTTGCATAAAGTTTGCAGTCAACATTCAGCACTGAGATAAGCCTGTAAGAACTACACTCTGATTTATTTTTTTCCCTCTTTAGGAATAACGGAAATCACTGCCTCACTCCAGGAGGGAGGCATTTTAGCTTCTGTTAATGTCGCGTTACAAGCTCAGAGAAGGGTTGGCACTAGCTCAGCTTTTAATGCTTTATACCACTGAACAGAAGCCAGCAGGTGATTTGTTTGTTTTTAGGGTGGAGATGGTCTTAGTTAACTCAATCTCAGTCATGGAGGCTGTTAATATTTTGTTTTGTTCTTGCGTTATAGATGGTAATTTGAGAGATTTTAAAAAGTCATCAATTTGCTGTTCAACTTCTAATTGGGGTTGTGTATACAAGCGCTTGTAGTATTTTCTGAAAGTTCTTTGTATTTCATCTTGTTTGTACTGTATACTGTATAGAGTATAGAGTCCATATCCCTTATTTTCTAGATGGTGTTGTTCGTTGCTTTTGCAGTTTCCTTGCCAGAAAGTGATTTTGCTCCAGATTCATAATAAGTTTGTCTTGTGAATATCATCTTTTTTTCAATTTCCTGTGTATATATTACATTTATTTCCTCTTCAACCCTGTTTTACTCTATTTTTGGTCCGTTCTGTTTTGCCAGAGGCTCTTATTGTCAGACCGATGAGTTGTGGACGGTACCAAACGGCGTCATTTAAAACCCGACAGCTAAAGTTAGAAAATAAAGTACAGAATCTGCTGGTGCTGTTTAGCAGGTCGGTACTAATAAGGGTCCAGTTCGTAATAATTTGGCGTTTGCTGCTGGGGACTTGCTCTGCAGGAACAAGGCGTTGATGAGCAGCTGAGCAGGAAGTGATGGGATATATCTCCATGGAGAGGGTCCTTCAGCAGTTTGGTTTATTTCTTATCAGTCGTGACAATTATTGAGTTTCTGATTTCTTTTATTCTACTTAATTTGTTTTAATTTCAAATCAAAACAAACATAATGATTTAATTTGTATTTATTTTTCCAGAGAGAGGAACTAAATGGTCTGTTTTGTTGAGTGTTTTTATTTAATATTCAAAATTATTAGAAAACATTCAGAACAGCACATATTAGATATTCTGTAGATCAGGGGTTCTCAAATGTTTTGTGGCCAGGGACCCCGTAGTAGTGTTTTTTTTATATTTCTCATGCTGATAGTATTTTTTAATCAGCCTTTTGTGTTAAATGCATTAGGAATTATTTATGAAAATGAAAAAAAAACAAAAAAAAAAAATATATATATATATATATATATATATATATATATATATATATATATATATATATATATATATATATCTCAGTGGCGGCTGGCCCATAGGGGGCGCTCGGGTGCAGGGGAAAAGTCAAAATATATATAGATTTTAAAAGTATTATTAATGTCAGTTTTTACTTAATAGTACGTGGCTACATGTTATAAGAATTATTAAAACACTTCTACTGATTGCCTCTACCAATTGACTCAAAAGCCAAAACGAATGGCTTTGGGGGTCCTGTAGTCTTTGCCCTAGCTGCACAGTGATAGGTGAATAGACCAGTTCACGCGTGACGTCACGAGCTACATCCGCGTCACGGTGGTAGACAAAAGAGAACTGTTTTCGCTTACCAGCGTGACTAAATGGGTGAATTAGAGCGTACTTTTAGTTTATTTTTAGAATCTAAACAATGCCTATGACTTGTTGTGCTCCCGGTTGCACACAGAGGCATTCCAAATCGTTTGGTGTACGTTTCTTTCGTTTACCGAAGGACGAAGAAAGAAGAAAGAAATGGATAATTTCAATGAAAAGGACGCAGGCAGACAATCCCAATGGACTGGGGGAGCCATCATACCATGACAGAGTTTGCAGTCTACACTTCATCTCCGGTAAATACAACTTAATTTTGCATTGGTCATTGTTCTACTTAAATCATTATATAAATAAAAAATTAGGATATATACTTAGGTCAAGACGTAAACGTTAGTTTCGTAATAATATACGTACATGTAAAATGTATGCAAACCCTCTGGCATGAGTCTGTGAAAAGGATTAATAAGACAAAAACACCAAAATAATCCTTAGTGAACAATGTTTTTTTATTAATTAAATGCTTATTGTGGAACCGTAATAATTTTCCGACTTTTAATTTAAAAGCATGTACTGGGTTAGGCAGGGAAATCTATTGGCCAGCCCCACCAAGATTTTTTTTTTTACCAGCCGCCACCTAATTTCAGCTGATTTGGCTTTTACCTTGATGAAATGGATGGAGTTAAATATTTGTCCATTGTGTTACTTTGCTCAACCCCGACGCGTCCTCAGCAGCGCCTCCTCAGGCCCGACAACATACGTTTCACGAAGGGCCACTGCTTTAGGTCCAGGTCCATTTATGCTTCCTTTACCCCAAATAAACACTCGGCTCCTGTGCCGACTCCGCAGTGAATATGGACCCGTCACAACACAGACCCCATTGCACCAACTGGAAACTGAAGGAGCACCACATCTGAATTTTCAAAATTATTCACTAAAAGCAGACTGAATTAACACAAAGACCTCGCTGTATTGATAAATATACGAGTTCAAAATGTTGATATATATATATATATATGTTTATATATATATATATATATATAAACGGTTACAACTCAGACGTCGTAACAAAGCTTCTAAGTCTGAGTCTGATGCACAATTTATGCCGCAAAATACAAACACGAAGCAGTTTGATTTTTGCCCGATGACGAGAGAAAGAGAACTGGTGAAGCAGCACAGAGTAACAATAATTCTAGCGCTCCATAAAGATGTTATTAATCAGAGAAATCTTTCTGATTGTTTCACAGCGGTTACCTTCAGCAGGTAAACTTGCCCACAGCAACACACCTCGGCTCCCCCAGCCCGTTTCTGTCTGAATATGCGCTAAAACTGCCTCTTTAAAATGAACTGCACGGTGCAGTCTGCGCCTGTCTCAATCGCAATGAGAAGTATTACAGATCTGTGCATGAACATAGTCAAGAAATCCCCCCAGGAGCGGCGTTTTGTTTTTGTTTTTTTCCCAGGAGCAGCGGTAGCAACAGAGGTGTGTGCGTCATGCGCGTCAGAGCGTGTCACCGGTTAAAAGTCGCGGCGCCATGAGCAGCAGCGCTGCGCGATACATAGACAGTCACTCAATTTAATCTCGTAAATAAAACTTTCGGCCCAAATTAAATATTTCCTCTGACGTAAACGACGTCATATAAGAATCATTACAATACATTTTTATTTATTGATTAAATTAACAGTTTTTTGAGCTTTACAAAAGAAATGCTTATTTACACATCTTTATTGTGTGTGTGTGTGTGTGTGGGGGGGGGGGGCACACGGTCAGACACCATTACAGTTTTCGCCTCGCGCACCCCCTAGTGGTAGCTAATACAGGGTTTCCCACACTTTGGGAAACCCTGTATTAGATCAATTACTGGGTTAATGTTAACCTGGGTAATCAAAGCCTAACAAACATTAGATGCACCAAAATAACGATAACAAATAACAAATTAGTTCTTCTCTGCCCTCAGTGTATTCGCAGATGGATGTAAATAGCTCCGCCCATTTTTCTATGACATCACTATCCACATATTTTGGCTGCATTTATCAAGTAGGCATGGTGGTTATGCAGAGTTGCCACTAGAGGGCAGTTCTGAGTCAGCAGCAAACATGGAGATGGTTGATGGTCCACTAGCAGCTGGTCAGAACTTCCTGTTGGTCAGTTAATCATCTGTGTGTGTGTGTGTGTAGGTGATGGAGTGCGAGGAGTCCAGCCCATCCGTCAGCACGAGACCTCCTCCTCAGGACGAAGAGGACGGCTGGACCGTGGTCCGGAGGAAGAAGTGACGAGCACAATTAGAACTTTACAAACTGAATTTTAACTGGACTTTATTGGACTCTCTGAGCTGCTGCCACCCACTCCAGATCGGCCTGTTCTGATGGATTAGCGGGTTCTTTATTCAGAACATTAAAATGGTTCTTATTCAACAGAACCAGTCAATCAATAAAAAAACAGTCCATGAAATGTCTTTCCTAATTGAATCTGGTGCTGCTCTTAGGTCAATAGAACCAGAACAGGTAAGAACTGTGATAAGCGGAAGAACCTGAGCAGCACTCTCCACCTCATGTGACCTGAGATGGGTCAGATCTGATCCAGCACCAGTGTAGGACCAGATGCTGGATCAGTACTTGGATTGGACATCAAGCTGAAACCATCAACCAGAACCCTGATCTAGGATCTAAACTGAACTTCGTGGTTCTGTGTGGCATCCGGTCTTATTCTGACTGATTCTGGCCAGGAAGTTAGAGTTCTGTAAAGCTAACCATGTTTTATTTACAATATTAAGGTTAATAATGTGGGCGGAGCCTGCAGGCCATCACCTTAATGCTATGCTAACGTTGCTATGCTAATGTTGCTAATTGCTAACACGCTGTTAAAGCGTCTCTGTCAGATCGTTCTCATTAAAACCACGAGCTGTTCACAGCAGCTGCTGTTAGTCTTAAAGGTACAGTGTGACATCACTTCTGCTCATGAATAATTAATGAGCATCACTGGACGTCGACACAGAACCCGGCGAGCTACAGCGGCCTCTTAGAGACTTAGACAACTTTATTTGTCATTCTGTATACACAGAGTGCGTACAGAACAAAATTTCGTTTGCATACAGCTTGAAAATTACAGTGAATTGCAGTAGATAACAAGATAAAGTAAATTACAGGATAAAGTGCAGCACTGATTTAACAGTACAGCAATTGAAATGTAAACAATGCATGAGAAAGAGACAGTGTGTGATCACAGTGTACAGGTGAGTATTTCTTAAAAAAACATTTGTATGTGCAGAAATGATTTGTGCAAGAATGCATTTTAGTGACTGAGAGTTCGGCAGCATTTAACCCTAACCCGCTGAGAAGCCGACCCTGATTATTGGGAGCTCCATAGTCAGAAACGTGGCACTAGAGACACCAGGGACCATAGTTAAATGCCTGCCAGGGGCCAGAATGGGCGACATAGAATCTTACCTAAAACTGCTGGCTAAGGATAAGCGTAAATACAGTAAGATTGTTATTCACGCTGGCGGTAATGACACCCGGTCACGCCGATCGGAGGTCACTAAAGTTGGTGTTGCTTCGGTGTGTGTTTGCTAAAACAATGTCGGACTCCGTAATGTTCTCTGGTCCCCTGCCTGATCTGACCAGTGATGACATGTTTAGCCGCATGTCGTCATTTAACTGCTGGTTGTCTAGGTGGTGTCCAGAAAACGACGTGGGCTACATTGATAACTGGAGAACTTTCTGGGGAAAACCTGGTCTGATCCGGAGAGACAGCATCCATCCCACTTTGGATGGTGCAGCTCTTCTTTCTAGAAATCTGGCCGGATTTATTAGTTCTCCTAAATGCTGACAACCCAGGGTCCAGACCAGGAAGCAGAGCCGTAGTTTAACACACCTCTCTGCAGCTTCTGTACTGTTACCCACCCATTATCCTATTGAGACGGTGTCTTTCCCACGGCCAAAACTTAACAGATCAAAAACTGATCTAAAAGGAACAAATCATAAAAATCTAATAAAAATCAATACGGATCACTTTGAACCAAAAAATAAAACAATTAAATGTGATTTATTAAATATAAGGTCTCTCCCTCCAAAGACTTTGTTAGTTAATGAATTGATTTCTGATAAACAGTCCGTCCGTCCGTCTTCTTCCTCTTATCCGGGGTCGGGTCGCGGGGGTAGCAGCTTCAGTAGGGAGGCCCAGACGTCCCTCTCCCCGGCCACTTGGGCCAGCTCCTCAGGAGGAATCCCAAGGCGTTCCCAGCAGAGAGACATAGTCCCTCCAGCGTGTCCTGGGTCTTCCCCTGGGCCTCCTCCCGGTGGGACGTGCCCGGAACACCTCACCAGGGAGGCGTCCAGGAGGCATCCTGACCAGATGCCCGAGCCACCTCAACTGGCTCCTCTGGACGTGGAGGAGCAGCGGCTCTACTCTGAGTCCTCCCCGGATGACTGAGCTCCTCACCCTACCTCTAAGTGAGAGCCCAGACACACTACGGAGAAAACTAATTTCAGCCGCTTGTATCCGGGATCTCGTTCTTTCGGTCACGACCCAAAGCTC